>NW_023487049.1:0-1269 GCF_013731165.1 Rhagoletis pomonella | reverse complement strand
AAAGTTTGATATTTTGGTGAAAATTTACAGAATTTTAATAATTTTTGAACAAAGGTTGAAATCTGAATTTATTCGTTGTTTGTTGTATACCCAGCTTGACTTTTGTATAAAAATAATAAACATTAAATAAACAAAAGACAAATAGCAAAAACTGACCAAAATAACGCACTCCTATTATTTTGTGGACCACTGTATATCTATATATTTCATGATCCAATGATCGGATCTAATTAGTATGAGACACTACCTTTCCGTTGCAAAAAGAATTATTGAAATCGGTTGACGTGGTGCAAAGTTATGCGGTAACATACATAAAAAAAAAAAAAAAAAAAAATATTCCGACGAACTCATAACCTCCTCCTTTTTTGGAAGTCGGTTAAAAAATCGATGTAGTTTCGCATTATCTGTCATTGGGCATCTAGAACTAAATTTTGAAAAAAAGGAAATATGGAACCTTTTCACCTTTAGGTAGCAATATCTGTGGTCACAAGCAATAACCGCCTAAGTCGACTTAAGAAAGAATGGAGTTGTATATGCTATCGTATTCTTCAACCACTATTCCATGCGTTTGTGAAATCCTCGTTTCGCCAGCTAGACTACTTAAAAAGTTATAGGCGAAAATATTTTGCTTTCCCCATAAGGAAAAAATTACAATCCAAATGTTTAAAACGTTTTTTCTCGAATTCAGGTTTTTGGACTTAGGCGATTATTGCTTATGACAACAGATATATATATAGCCTCATTGCATAAGTCGTAAATTAGGCTAAATTGTACGACCCGACAACAGTGGCATTGTCTACTGTCGTAATGAAATAAGTAAACGAGCAAAATCGCCGAAAACTATACAATGCTTCCAAGTTTTACCGTTTATCCCGTACTTCAAGAAGCACCTAAACAAAATGGAATATGCATCTTAAATGATTCCACCTCGGACGAATGATCACGATGATACCAGTTGGGGCGTCCCGAGGGTACGGACCCGGTTGCATCAAAGACCAACTAAGTATGTAGTTTTGAGAAATACGGAGCGCCAATATGCGATATGCAGGTGGTCGCAGGGTGGGTGACGGTTCCCAAAAGTCAGTGTGGAGGAATGTTTTAGTCACCGGACATAACCTTGCCGTAGCGACAGCTTTGATGATTCGACACGACAATCACACTCCCCAAAAACTCTTTGGGGAATTCGTGTGCTGTTACAACAACATCAACAATGATTCGTTGGCAAAAAAAAAGTAAAATTAAATAAAAACAATATAAACTACAAAGAAG
>NW_023487048.1:0-1269 GCF_013731165.1 Rhagoletis pomonella | reverse complement strand
GTTGAGATCAGCGATCAGTGCAGATCAGCGTGCAATGGAAAACATTGTGCATACTTGTTGTTGTTAGTAATTGGCATTCGATGGCAATTTCCATTTCAAAGCAGCGGGAGTCGTCTTGGCGTTTAAGAATTAAGTACAAATACATATGTATGTATGTATGTACGTACATTTATTTACAAATAAACATAAAAGCAAGCCTGCGTGTGCACGGGAGCGTATACGTAACCACAACAAATGTAAAGCATAAAAGAACAAAGAAACGAACGGATGTACGCGACTTTTATGTTTTTTAAGCGTGCATGTAACTAACAGGTAATATGTATAATAGAGTAGCATTGAGCTGTTTAATGAATGAAACCGCAACCACTGCTGTTTAAAAATTTACTAAATATAGTATTTGAGGCTTTTGTATTTATGGAAATCTTTATTTGTATTTTTGGACATTTTTACCTATTCATTAAGTTACTAATTGGCGCTTGTTTTGAGACTTTCTGTACCGAAAAGGCTTCTCACGAAAATTATGTATGTATTTCTGTTGTCCCTCCATACAGTGGGAAATGAGAGGACTTAATTCAAGCAGTCGAGGAGTTTCAAGGTGGAAATTAAATAAAACAAGTAAGAGCAGCGCTGTCTTCGGCTATGCCGAAGGCTTCATACCTTTCATGAACATCTGCAAATTTTACTTTGACAGATTACTGCTTTTGAATACATCTGCATACATCGATAGAGGAGTTACATACTTATATAAAAAATCGCATCTAAACAATCAGAGGTATGGAAGATATACTTTATATGGCACCAATCTAAGTGATTTTCACTGCTATGTGATCGGTATGTAAACCGGTAACACAATTTATTGGGTTTAGTTTCCTACATAAAGAAGATATATCGCAAAAACTGGTATCTGAACAATCTGTGGTATAGGAGATAAAGCTTATACAGCATAGATTTTCTCAGTAGACTTTGTATTATTATTTATAAAATATCTTACGAAATTTATCGGTTTTAGCTGTTCAAATAAAGGAGTTTTACAGTAAAATCCCATATCTGAACAATCAGATGTATGGAAGATACATATAGTCACCCGATCCTTGTTATTTTCACTGTAAGTATTCCGTTGATAATGAGCAAAAATGGTGCGAAATTTCATGTTCCTAGTTGCATAAATGGAGGAGTTATGATAAAAGACCTCATATCTGAACAATCAGTTGTATGGGGGCTACAGGTTATAGTGACCCGATCTTTGTTATTTTCACTGTAAGTCTTCTG
>NW_023487047.1:0-1269 GCF_013731165.1 Rhagoletis pomonella | reverse complement strand
TTGTTGAATATAATTGTTAAAAGGCCAAAAAATAACAAAAAACAAAACTCAAAATGTTTTTCATAAACCTCTAATGGGCAAGCAGCGTGTAACCGAGCGTCCTTTACAACGTCTTTTTGTAGATTTTATGGGTCCCTATCCTCGTACGTGTGATGGTAATGTTTATGTGTTTGTATGTCTAGACCACTTCTCAAAATTCGTGTTTCTAAACCAATGCGAAAAGCAACTTCAGCAGAAGTCGTAAAATTTCTCAAACTTGAAGTTTTCCATGTATTCGGTGTGCCCGAATATGTCCACTCGGACAATGGAAAGCAATTCGTGTCGGAAATATTTAGCAACTTTTTAGATAAGTACGGCACGAAGCACGTGAGGACCGCTTTTTATTAACCCCAGGGTAACGCAGCTGAGAGAGTCAACCGGTCCGTGCTGCAGATTACACGATCATTCATAAAAGACAACCAAAAGAACTGGGATCGTCATGTCAGCGATGCGGCTTTCGCGCTTCGAAGTGCGGTTCACTCTAAGGGTGGGTAACTCTGTAAATTTTGGTGTGCTGACTCAGTAACTCCAACTCACTTTAATGAGTCAGCACAGAGAGCTGGCACAAGTGTGCTATCGCACAATTGGTATGTGCATCGAAATTATTGACGATGTTAGTAATCGAAATCGATTTGGAAAAGGTTATCCTTAGCTTCTATTCGTAGCTGGTCGGCAAAATTTTAGAAAGCTGATTTCAACTGGTGAGTTCATTTGCGAATAAATTCCCTACTTACATGTATAATTCGGTTTGGTTTTGACTTTTACGTAAAATGGGTATAGCAGTGCAAGTATGCATAACTGGGCTATTCGCCTTGCTTGTTAAATTTGGTAGTCGTATATTCAACTGATGGTAAGTCTCGTGATGCCATCTATTATGGTACTTTTTGGAAGATCGTATTGTGTGAATGTGTCAGCTCATCAATTGAGTTACCACATCGACACAGTTCTAAACAATGCAGCCGAACCGAGCTATCCAAGTGTCAGCACATCAACTGAGTTACCATATCGACACTGAAGCACACTGAGCTATACATTGTCAGCACATAAACTGAGTTACTGAGTTACAAATTTTTTCAGAGGTGAGTCTGAGCGTGCGGCACATTTCTAAGAGTCAGCACAGTAACTCAGCACAGTGCTGAGTTACCCACCTCTAGTTCACTCGGTAATCAATATATCCCGTATTACGCCACTTTCGGTATGCCTATGATACAGCATGCTGCATCATATGAG
>NW_023487046.1:0-1269 GCF_013731165.1 Rhagoletis pomonella | reverse complement strand
CAACCTAGGAAACGCTCCTTGGCTCCACAATCATTATGTAGTCATTCAAAATACATATCGATATAGGTCCCGGATATCACGAAATACTCCCGAAGGTCCTAAAAATCCCGAAATTATTCCAGAGAATCCCGAAAACCCCATAAATCCGAAATAGGTCCCAAAAATCTGGAAATAGTCCCGAAAATCCAAAATTAGTCCCAAAAATCCGAAAAAAGTTCCGAGAATCCCGAAATAGTTCCCAAAGTCCCAAATATCCGAAATAAGTCCCGGATATCCTAAAAAATACTCCCGAAGGTCCTAAATATCCCGAAATTATTCCAGAGAATCCCGAAAACGCCATAATTCCGAAATAGGACCGAAAAATCTGGAAATAGTCCCGAAAATCCAAAATTAGTCCCAAAAATCCGAAAATATCCGAAAAAAAAACGATATACTCCCGAAAGCCCCAAAAATCCCGAAAATAGTTCCGAGCATCCCGAAATAGTTCCCAAATATCCGAAATACGTCTCAAAAATCCTGAATTAGTTCTTAAAGTACCAAATAAGTAAATAAGTCCCAAAAATCTCGAAATGGTCCCGAAAGTCCACAAATGGAGAAATAGTCCCGAAAGTCCCATAAATCCGGAAATAGGTCCCAAAAGTCCCGAACTAGTTCTGAAAATCCCAAAAGTCCTAATTAATCCCAAGTATGAAGAAAGTCCCAAAAATCCGAACGGAGTTCAAAAAATCCCGAAATACTCCTGAAAACCCTGAAATGGTCTTGAAAGTCTCAAAAATCCAAAAAAGACCCCTAAAAATCGATATGCTCCCGAAAGCCCCAAAAATTCCAAAATTAGTCCCAAAAATACCGAAATCTGTTCCGACAACTACGAAATAGTCCCGATAGTCCCAAAAATCCTTAAATAGTTTGGAAAGTCCCATAGTTCCTAAATTAATCCCAAAAGTCCCAAAAATCCAAAACAAAGTCCAAATAGTCCCAAAAATCTGGAAGTACACTCGAAAATCTGAAATTATTCCCGAGAAACCCGAAATAGTCCCGAAAGTCCCAAAAATCTGGAAATAGACCCGGAAGTCCCAAAAATACCGAAACTACTCCCGACAATCCCTAACTAGTATCGAAAGTCCCAAAAATTCAAAATGAGTTCCAAAAATCGAACAACAGTCCCGGAGTCCCAAAAATCCCGAAAGTCACAAAAATCCCGAAATTAGTCCCCAAAATACGGATTTTAGTTCCGAGAATCTCGAAAGTCCCAAAAAACTCGAAGCAGAC
>NW_023487045.1:0-1269 GCF_013731165.1 Rhagoletis pomonella | reverse complement strand
GACGATAATTTGAATAAACAAGTTCGTTAAATTTAAAAATTTAAAAACTGGAGCGATTTTAAAATGAAAAATGTAAGTTAATACTTGTTTACTTAATTAATTTAGTTAATTCCAATGATTTGAAAGGTACTCGGAAAAAAAACTATTTATTACTATTACTATCTGATATTTTGAGTGATAATTCTCGCTGGATTTTCGACGAACAAACCTATTATCTTCCCTACAAGGCCTTTTCAGACTGACCGATTCTCAATACACTCAAATAGAAACCAATACACACAAAAAACGCTGTAAAAATTTCCCTTCAATTTCAAGGCAGTAAAACAATGATCTTAACAGGCTAACCTAATATTACCGGCGTGAATTTTTCTACGCACGCACGCAAGTTCTTCACATTTGAGTAACCGAAATAAATTTGCGTGCGTGATTTTTCAGAGTTGCATTTCTGTCCAAATTCAGAAGTTGAGCAAAATTTGAGCATAAATGCAGAATAGCTTCGATTCCCAAATTAAAAAAAAACGTACGGGGATCGATAGAGAACATTGAGGTGAGTAAAACGGTATATTTCTTTTCTTGCGGAAACAAAAACTACAAAAGTTATTAAGGGTCAAAGTTCAAATTAAACTATTTTTTAAATAAAAAATTCTTAAAAACTAATGTATGGATTTTAAAAGGTTTGACCTCAATCGATAGGAAATTTAGTTCCCTTTAATTTGATATACATACTTGATATATGCCTTGTTTAGTTTTCACAAAAATCTAATTAATGTACGCAGAAAGGAATTCCGCTTCCCTTCTGCGGCAACACAGAAAGGAAAATTCTACTTAGGGAGGATTATATTTATATCAAATTAAAGGGAATCAAATTTTCTATCAAATGAGATCAAAATTTTTAAAATCCATGCATTCGTTTTCAAAAAATTTGGATTTAAAGAACTGTTTAATTTGAACTTTGAGTCTTAATAACTATTGTAGTCGTTATTTCCGCAAGAAAAGAAATATACCGTTATACTCACCTCAATGATCTCTATCGATCCCCATATGTGTTTTTTAATTTGAAAATCGAAGCTAATCTGCATTTTTTCCAAAACTTTAATTCATTGTCGCGCCAAAATGTCATAGAGCACAGACGTCAAATCGAAATGTCACGCAACACAAATCTTGGAATTTGAGTTAGCTTTTTACGCACGCCGGTCAATTTCGGTTGGTCCCATACAAGATGTATATGCATGAGAAATTTTTGACAGTAAACTGCCGGCGTGCGTGAAT
>NW_023487044.1:0-1269 GCF_013731165.1 Rhagoletis pomonella | reverse complement strand
ATGCTCGGGGAGTCGAAATATGTCTTATGTTAGCTGAGAAATCATCAAAAAAAGGCCTCGAAGATTATATTCTCTAAAGAGGGCGGATATATTTCACACAATTAGGGCTGCAATAGGCCACTGCCTTATAGGTAATCACGCAGAATGGCTCCGAATACCCCACCATAGATGCTGCAGAAGTTGCAAAAACTATGACGAGGAGCAAACGGTTATCCATCTCCACTGTAACTGTACGGAATTATCGAGCAGCAGATTGCACTTTCACGGGCCTCCTTTCTTTAGTGACCTTGACAAATTTCGTCAAGGATTCAAAACGGTTCAAAAAGTGGGAGCGAAATCTCTTAGTTATTGCAGCGAAATGGGCCTTCAACTCGTGGCCTCCGTAGCAGGAGAAATCTTCTCTTCCAACTCTCGCTACAAGGTTCGAACCTGTATGGAATAGACAGTACGGACGGAAGGTATTGTGGCCGACATGCTTAGGATGACTGAGTGAGGCTCCTTCTATCCATTAGCCGGCTTCTTTAAGTTCCGATGCAATAGCGACCACATATCGGGCAAGTACATCAAGCCGGGTATATGTAACGTTGCGCTTAGAGCATCTGAAGGAGTGGAGCAAAACGTTCAGGTTAAACACGGTTCTAAGCTTTTTATCCGCAGGCTTCTTAGCGCTGTTGGCCTCATGAGTATAGGGCTGTACATTTAGACCCCATAGAGTATAATTAACATTAAGGCCCAGTCTACCCCGAAGAGAGGTCCGATAATAGTCCTATCTCGGCTTGCTGTCGAGAATTACATCTAAGTAGTCACCCCCTAGTTTCGAACACAATGCAGTCCTGTAGATGAGCAGTTGGTTGATGAGTGCAACCAGGGAGTACTGGTACTAATTGCGCTCGGTCCAAAAACAAAATATGTTAAGCAGATGAAGAGAGAGAAAAATAGCAATCTCTATTTGGATTTCAGCTTCAATCAACAGAATCTTGATCAGGTCTGATATTTAGTCGTATTAATGTCCTAAGTTGTGACATTGTGAGCCTAACAAGCTCTCCTGACAGTTTCCAGTTCAGCGAAGTCGAGAAAAAGCATGCGTATATACGCATATGTCCAGGTTTTTACGCAGCTCTCATAAGTCTGACCTATCCAAAAATAGTACACCGGGACCTTGTCAAAGATACTCCCAATTTGTATATACTCGGTGAGGCCAACTCGAAAGTTTTCTTTCTCTGACAAAGAAGAGTGATCTACGAGCCTTGGTAGGACTGATTACGGGGC
>NW_023487043.1:0-1269 GCF_013731165.1 Rhagoletis pomonella | reverse complement strand
TCTGGTTAGGCGTACGACTGCAGGAAATACAAAATTTCATTGAAAAATCTTTTGGTGCAAAACTAAAACCATTTCATAATATGTGAACCAGTGAGAAACTGTTTTGCGGTACGGGCGCAGATAAAGAAATTTCCTTTATCAAATTGCAATAACAAATACGTATCTGTTATTTACATACATACGTAAGAGACGTTATCAAAAGTCATCATATTATATTGTACTACTATTGGCTCAGTTACCAGCGCAAGTAACCTTAAAAAAACCCTTCAGTTATTGGAAACTATAACGCATTTTAAACTAAAATATTTTACTTCCTTTACTTCTTATGATACAAACCCATGCATACACACATATGTAGATCTAAAGAATTGAGTTTTCCAAAAATCATAGAATACAATTCATTTCTTAACTAGTCATAGTCTCTCACTAACCCGCGCTAACTCGATATCAACCCATTACCTGTTAACCCCTAGCAACTTTAGAGTTTGCCTATGATCATTGTTCTATCGTTGTAATTCCATTGCAATGTCATTGCGTCAACTGAATGGGCGTTCGCCATATTAGCGTTGCGCTAATTGAAATGAAATGAACTGCTGTTGTGCGCAGATCTATCATAGCTTGCTGGTTGGTTCACTGACTGTTTCGTGCGGTTTTCGTTTATTTGCAAACGGATGTGATTTCCTATTTTAATTTGCTCACGCGCCAAGTGCACACACACACATACTACATGCACATACATGTATACATATGTAAGTAGCGAGCGTTAATACTTTCGCCTGGCAGGCATTTCCGCAGTTTCATCCGATCCCTAACTACTATGCTATACGGCTTAATAATTTCATCCCAGTATCTGATTGGCATTCATTTATTCAAACTAAAATGACGCAACTATGCAGTTGTTCATTTGTTTAACAAACTTTTTATATAAGTATGTATGTACATTGGTTGCGACCATCATTTGGTGGGTACATAGTTGCGGTTGTCGTAAGCCAATAAATTGTAGTGTTACACAGTCTCGAAACTACGCACCAGCGAAAATGATTTGACATGCATGCAACATGCGGCCATATTATACGACTTTCCCACGGCACCCCAATTACGTAGTTCGGGCACCCTGAAATTGTGCATATGGAAACTGTGCATACGAAATAATGCATATGAAAAAAACCGAAATAATGCATATATGCACAGATCCGGTTGAAAACCGAAATAATGCATATGAAAAAACCGAAGTAATGCATACATGCACAGTTTCGACTCAAAACCGAA
>NW_023487042.1:0-1269 GCF_013731165.1 Rhagoletis pomonella | reverse complement strand
AAATTACCATTCAACTCGACAACTTCTCCTTGTTTCTGTTTTCATAAATCTACGCAGGTGGTCTAAGAAAGTAAGCAATGCTCATAGACACATCAGCTTAATTCAACTTGTTGTGGTTACTCTTTACGCCTTCTAATCGAAAGTCGTAAATGATCTAACAGTCGACGGGGTTCATAAAGTTTTCTTAGAAAAGTAAAATTTCTATGAGAGCTTGTCATCAATGATAACTCACAAATATTTTAGTTCTTCAAACGTAATTCGGTTTAATATTAAAATGTCAACTGCAAAGCCATAAACCTCGAAAACTTGTTTCGCTTAGAAGGTAGGAGAGTGGCTCTACTACGATGAATTATAATAGCGAGGAGATATCACTCCACCCTGCGGGCATCCTTTCGCTACTAGGAGCCTTACTCTTTCCTGCACTATAGTGTATGTAATGGCCTTTTACGCCGGAAGCAAATGTGTATAAGACAGTGCTTTGATTATCGAATGCGTTCTCTTAGTCTAAGTATTAATCTACCGACAACTCTTTGTACACCGTGAACTGATAATTTTTTCTTGTGAGACTCAGAAAAGCGCGGACGCTAGAACCCACTGGAAATTTGGGAAGTTTCAACAAATTTTCAACAAAATTTCGAAATTTTTAGTTTGAACCTTCACAACATTTCTGGGTATGCAGTTTTATATCCCATACAATTTTAGTTTGATGAAGTGCAGATTTTAACCGACTAAAAAGTTGCGTTGATTTTAATTTATTTGTTTTGGGTGATGGCTTTTGCGGTTTTTTATAAAACAAGTAATCTATGAAAACTGGCCTAAATTTTTTTACATTTTATTGCGAACTGTCTTTCGTTTTTTTTTTTCAAAAGAAATGCTGCTTATTTCAAAAGAAATGTATATATGGCAAAACGCAAAAATCCGTCAGCAAAATAAAAAATATTAAGAATCAAAAAGCAGTTTTTTGACGCCTGAAAATTGCACTTCATGGAACTTAAATTATATGCGCTATTAAACTGCGTACCCAGAAATGTTGTAAAGATTCAAAATAAAAAATTCGAAATTTTAAAGAAAATTTTTTTTTTTTCGTTAAATGGCATTTATACGGCTTTTCTTGGCAAATTCTTGGACATAATTTTTATAGAAAATCCACAAACAAAAATTAACTTGGAAAAAGTTGTGATTATTAAACAAGGCTTACTTTAAACTAATTTTTAAACACAAAGGTTACCACTAGTTACTCCAAACTCACTACACTTAATTTACCAACTA
>NW_023487041.1:0-1270 GCF_013731165.1 Rhagoletis pomonella | reverse complement strand
TTTACAAATTGAAAATGTTGACCAAATTCTGAAATTTAACATAAAGGGTGCTTCATAACAGTTATTAGAAGAGAAATATTTTTTGGGTCGCTGATAAGAGTTATAACCCAACATTTATTTTTTACATTACTTGATAACAGTTAATTTCCGACGTTTATTTTTAATTTGTCTGAGGAGCTGACGCAAAGTGGATGAGTTATAATGACAGTAAGCGGAAAATTTCATCGCGACAATCTAACATCAGAACCAACGAACGTTTAATGCTCTTCACAGAGCAGAAGTCAATTACGACCTCTACAAATTGGTGGCCATAACCTTGGATGCGTACATCATAGACTTGAATTTAAGACCAACAATTTTTGGGTCATACAAAAACACAATGCCACTAAGCATTAGATTATTTGTATCTTACTCCGCAGTAATTCTCACACAAAAGAATTTCGGTCAGATAATTAATAATATATAAAAATTTTTTTTGCTGTTTTCTTAAGCACTAAAACGCTATTAAAAATATCTGAAGTTGCCGAAAAGTTTAAAAATAAATTTCCATTATAACAGTATTAAAAACAAACTAAAAACTTAGGCTTAGCCCACTTGAATTTCCTCTCGTATGCAGGTATGTATGTACGTACAATGTGCATACATAAATAAATATGGAATAGAGTTCTGCTTCTTACTGCCTTAGCCGAATGCCAATTTTTCAATATAGCAGCTACAGTTACTACCCCACTCACACTGCCTCCCAATGAAGCGCATATTTTTAGCTTTCTCCTCAGAAATCACAAAAGTTTTCCTGCTTGGAACTTTACGCCATAATCAAGCCACTGCCAGCAAGGCACGAATGCCAAAATCTATTTTAATTATTACTCATTTAGTTAGTTAGGAAGAGTTGTCAATTTTCTTTTACCGCACTTTTGGCGCTGCAAGCCATTGAAATTTCGAAATAATCGTAAAAGGAAAATACGAAAGCACATTGCAAAAGCGTATGTAGCGGCCACATAAACTGAGATAATAGCGCTGTGCAATGAACCACGCCACGCAGAGAGTAAACTAAATTGAAGCCACAATAAAGTTTCTATCAAAACGACATTCTATCTAGCTATGTATGTATGTAAATATGTGCATGCATACGTTTGTGTGTGTATGCGCTCGACTATTTGTATAGTACAAAAACGCATTAAACCGAGGAAACTCAGAGTTTCAGAGTTGGAAACCATTCAAACCACTGCAATGCACACAGCTAATTGGATAGCTAAGATGGACTGAATAG
>NW_023487040.1:0-1270 GCF_013731165.1 Rhagoletis pomonella | reverse complement strand
ACAACTGTGAGGAGTTTGGAAGAAATTGGTGCAGCGGTTACCAAGATATACACATGTAACCATAAGTGGGCGTGGCTACGCCCATTTTCCAAAAATTTATAATATTCTTATCTTTCGTCTAAAAATTGTTGTAAATGTCAATTTTGAGGGAATAATCTTCAGTAGTTACTAAAATATCGCAGTTTTCGTATTTCCGAAAATTACCGTTATATGTACGGTGACCATAAATATGGATTCAAAAAGAAGGACAATTTTTCAAAAATATGCCTACATATACTTACTTAGTATAAAAATATCAAAAGAGTATTTATGATTCTAAATTCTTAATACATTTTAAACTTAAAAAAACGAATCACGTTTTCTTCATCGATATTAATCTTTTTTACATGAATATTTATAAAAGTATAGTAAAACATATTATAATTACAATAGCTTAAACGAAAAGTGAAAATCTTTAAAAGATTATTTTATAGGCAAATTTTGAGTCGTTCAACACGAAAACAATAACTTTTTTCGTTTTTTGGTACTTTTCGCAGTAATTTGTCAAAAATCGACGTCATGAATCGACGTAAACGACGAGTTACAAAGGTATTCATGGGCCCTTTTCAAAAATATACAATTTGTGCAGATTGCGCTTCATAGCATCTACATTTCTAATCCGATTTTCATTATCTTTGGATCAAAATTTATTGTAATGATATATCTTATTTATCGAATTTTGAAACTAATAAAAAAAAATATATCAAATAAAGCTGCGTATTTGATTGAAACTCTCACTTTTTTCGACTTTGACGACAAAATGCAAATGGTCGCCTGTAGCACTAATAATTTTCATTGAAGTCGCCACAAGTTATATATTTTGGTAAGAGGCACATCAATACCCTTCGAGCTGTAAGTCGCTTACGTTGATTGGGAGATTTTTTCATGAGATATTGAAGAAAAGCTACGAAAAGTACCAAAAATCACATTTTTGAAAAAATCCATCCATTGTCCGATAATTTTAAAATAACGAATAAAATGCGGGACAAATGCAGGACACTTGGAAAAAATCAGTACATTTTCAGGTTTTATAGGTTTGAAAAACTACGCAGGACCGACCTTTGAAAAACAGTACGGTCCTGCAAAAAACCGAACGGATGGTCACCGTAGTTATATGGGATGTGGGCGTGGTTATTGTCCGATTTTTTAAATTTTCGGCCATTTAGTATGCTGCATCAAGGCCAACAACTGTGAGGAGTTTGGAAGAAATTGGTGCAGCGGTTACCAAGAT
>NW_023487039.1:0-1270 GCF_013731165.1 Rhagoletis pomonella | reverse complement strand
GCGCAGTAATATTGCAAAATGGGCTGAAACCAATATTTTTAAAAAGTATGCGTATTTTTAAGGAAAATTGTTTGTACCCTCTGAAGGTATTATATTCGTTTTTGGTTTTAAAAACTATACTATAACAAGATCTCATTTTTAAAATAAAAAATTTGTTAAATCGATTTCAGTAATTTTATTAAAAAAAAATAAAATTGTCGATTTTGGCGATTTTTTTTTCAAAAATTGCGCTTTTTTTAAACAATCTGGACACACTGATTGAAATTAACAAAATTCAATTTTTTATTAAATAGAAGCGTGGCAATCATGATGGAAAATATTTTCTGATCAAAGTTATCACAAAGAACCTTTTATTTGATATCCAGATTGCGATGTTTTAGATAAATTGTGTAGAATCGAAAATAAGTGGCAACCTTACACTATTATCTTAACGGATAACATTTCGTATACAGGGAATGCATTGTTTAAGAACATTGTCTTGGTACCCGTGAATAGTAATATTTAAGGTTTGTTTCCAAACAAAAAATTAATTAAATATGTGATTCAAAATAGGTGGCAACGCCATTAAAATATTTTTTAATTAGGGATCTTTTAAATACCTTCCATTGATACCCATATTATGATGTTTTAATTAATTTGTAACTAATTTCGAATAGGTAGCAACCTTATACGAGTCTTCTCGGAGATAGTGCCTATTCAGATAACCTTATAATCCAAAATTTTATCTGTGTAAAAAATTTCATAAAATCGTTAGAGCCGTTTCCGAGAACCCTAAGGATATATATGTATATATACTAGTGTTCGCCCAGTGGTTGATATTCAACCACTGACATGGAGGTGAAGGGAGATGAGCAACACAACATGACATAGCGTAACTAAATCTTCAGTTTTATCATCATCGCTATCACTTTATAGTTTTCAATCTCTTCTCTATCTTTCTATCCTTATTTTTATCTTCGTCTTCATCTTCATCTTCATCTTCATCTTCATCTTCATCTTCATCTTCATCTTCATCTTCATCTTCGTCTTCACCTTCATCTTCATCTTCACCTTCATCTTCATCTTCATCTTCATCTTCATCTTCATCTTCATCTTCATCTTCATTTTCATCTTCATCTTAATCTTCATCTTCATCTTCATCTTCATCTTCATCTTCATCTTCATCTTCATCTTCATCTTCATCTTCATCTTCATCTTCATCTTCATCTTCATCTTCATCTTCATCTTCATCTTCATCTTCATCTTCATCTTCATCTTCATCTTCGTCTTC
>NW_023487038.1:0-1270 GCF_013731165.1 Rhagoletis pomonella | reverse complement strand
GCATTCCTCTAGCAAATACTTTTTCGTACTTATAGGTGGCATACACCATGCGTCTGACCCGTGAGTTGGTTTGGATGTGTTTGTGAAAATAAATATGTGTTAGTTAAACCGAAATGACTCCTGGCATGACTCTGAATGAATCAACTGTGTGTAGTCGAAGGGGAGTCAACATGTACACAAATGACTCGCGAGTCAGAAGCACTGTGTATGTCGCCTATTAGGCTGCATTTCTTTATTCATTCTGAACGTTTGGAATAAACTTTTTTGTTTTGTTTACTTATTCTTTAGAACGTTTTCCTAATTAAAAAAAGCACATTCAAAGTGAGGAACAAATGAAAAAAGTTGCGCATAAACGTAAATAAGTACTTCAATGAGCTGTTCTCCCGAAAGCGCTTTCGTCAGTGCCTTTCAATTGGACTCATTTCATATAAAAAATAATTAAGGAAATCAAATGGATGGTAAGGCCCTCTTAATTCTAGAGAAGGGCTTCTGTAATGGCTTTTTATTCCCTTTTCTACTGGGCTACTATATATTTGCGGAAGTATATACATACGTGTGTATATATGTATGCGACAGGCTGTAGCCCAAACGGATGGACAAACTCCTGGTCATAAAATAGGGTGTAAAAATAGGTTTTGCCAAGGGCGTAAAATTTTTTATCAGCTATAAATCTAGACTCATAAGTCACGTAAGATTAATTTTTGGTGTGGAAACATTCCTAAAGTAGGCGTTTAAACCAAAAGGAAAAAGGGTGGTTGTTAACTAGGGCCGTGGTGCCTGCCACAGACAGTATACGTTCAAAAAACCATACTACATACGATATTTAACCATAATTTAGAAATTCGAGCTCACTTTATTCTTCTTTCGTTACTTTGATCCACTTAACTTTTGAATACAATTAAAGTAGCGAGATAAAATAATTAAATAAAAATGTCAAGCATTAAAGACGGCTGCGCATCAGCTGGAAAACCTCAGCTTTACCCACGGTCAATTATAAGTTGGGTGCTCACGAGTGGGTTTAAAGTATGTATTATTCATAATTAGGACCTAAATTAATTAAAATGAATATGTTGCTCTAATTTATGCTCAACTGGAAATTTGTATTCGCTCACACGGAACGACGTCCCTTACCCTGCAGGCAGCGATTAAAAAGCGGTAACAGCTTTTACCTAACATAAGTAATTTCGAAGTTATAAATGTAATAAAATACGCCTTTTTAAGAGGATCTAAAGCATTCAAAGATCATGTGGCTTTTTAAATTTTATTAAAC
>NW_023487037.1:0-1270 GCF_013731165.1 Rhagoletis pomonella | reverse complement strand
GATAAAGATAAAGATAAAGATAAAGATAAAGATAAAGATAAAGATAAGGATAAAGATAAAGATAAAGATACAAATACAGATACAGATACATATACAGATACAGATACAAATACAGATACTGATACAGAAACAGATACAGATACAGATCCAGATACAGATACAGACACAGACACAGATACAGACACAGACACAGACACAGCCACAGACACAGACACAGATACAGATAAAGATAAAGATACAATTTTGTATGAGAACAACTCTCGAATTTATGCAGCTGCGCCATCCGTCCAACTGCAGCTCCTAAAAACTGTCGCTGCGATGGCCTTCATTCTAGTCGGTTGCAATTGTCATTTTACTAACAGCAGTTTTCAGCGAAAAAATTGAGAACTTTTGACATTCACTTAATTAAGTATTTTTTCCGCCACCAAAAAATACAGACTTTTTTCTGTACCTTTTTACCAATTTCAGCGTCACAGCTACATAAGTGCACTTCAGAGTGGCGCAAGTACGCGAGCAATACAATTCAATTTCATGGTTTACTTAGGCGTTTGGGGTGCAGAGAAGATCCTTTTTGCCAATTCTCCATACCAGTGCTTTGGTTGTTGCTTACTTTGTTTTAGCTTTAACCCTTTAAGAGGTTATGGAAACGAAGTTAGCTTTAACCCTTTAAGAGGTTATGGAAACGAAGTGCTCAGCATATGCAGGAGAGATAGGGAAAGAGTGTGGAAAAAAATTATCAGTAGGGGTAAAATGGCTAATTCCAAAGCGAGTTGCTCCATATGTTCATCGCTTGCACTTGATATGCAAAACGCTCGTTATTGAAGGTACGCGCGCGTGCAGCAGGCAACAATAACCAAGCAGTAAAAGCAACAATGTCTTTAATTGTTTGTGCGCCCCTTCAATTTGTGTTGCAAGAAAGTTTCACCCTCTTAGTACTAGTGCATATGCATGTATGTAAATAGGTCCTCATGAATGTGACATTTTTTTTTTTCAATTTTATTTTCCCACATGCGACTTCTTTGGCCGCGCTCGTGCTTGCAATTTTTTTTTCTCGCTTTTTTTATTGCCTTGATTGTTGCTATTTTACGTACACTTGACTTTTCAAGTGCACACTGAAGGCTCTTATGGAGGATATTTAAGCCTTTTTATTTGTTTTGATTATGATTCATACTTACATACACATAAAATTTGTTTGTTCGAGTATTATGCGCATATTTTGGTTGTCTTTTGTTTACAAATTTCTTCACTTAAAATTAAAATCTTTTTTTTT
>NW_023487036.1:0-1270 GCF_013731165.1 Rhagoletis pomonella | reverse complement strand
ATTAAAATATAAAAACTGATAAATAATTTTACTAGAAACAAGAAAAATATCAAAAAAAAAATTTAGATATTTAAAAGAAAAAAATTAAATTATCTGAAGTAATAATTTTTCAAATACCAACAAAATAGAGTATGATAAAATAAAAATTTGAATCAAAGAAATATTAAATAAAAAAATTAAATTCGTAGTTTAATTAGAAAAAAAAAATTAAAACCAAAATAAATATGAGGGAACGATTAATAAGAAATAAATTATAAAATCCTCAATTCAATGAAAATAAAATAAATTAAGGTAAGAAATAAATTTTCAAATTAAAACTTACTAAAATATAACAAAAATCATAGATTAAATAAATTTGAATAAAAACAATTCTACATAAAACAACAAATTAAATAAAATGCAACAAAATATTATAACAAAATAATATTATAAACAAAAAAAAAAATAAATGAAATGAAGTATTGTAAGGAAAACAAAAAAAATAATAATAATAAAGTAAATAAGAAATTCAATCAAAATAAAATAAATTAAAGTCAGAAATAAATTTTCAAATTAAAACTTAATAAAATATAACAAAAGTTAAAAATTGAATAAATTTGAATAAAAACAATTCTACATAAAACAACAAATTGAATAAACAGCAATAAAATATTATAAAAACTTTAATAAAATAAATTTTAAATAAAAAAAATTAAATTAGTAGTTTAATTAGAAAAAAAAATAAGAAACAAAATAAATATTAAGGAACGATTAATAAGAAACAAATCATAAAACCCTCAATTCAACGAAAATAAAATAAATTAAGGTGAGAAATAAATTTTCAAATTAAAACTTAATAAAATATAGCAAAAATCATAAATTAAATAAATTTGAATAAAAAAAATTCTATATAAAACAACAAATTGAATAAAATGCAACAGAGTAGTATAACAAAAAAGGGAAAGGAAGTATTGAGAAGAAAAACAAAAAAATAATAATATTAAAGTAAATAAAAAATTTAAAAATAATACAAATCAAAATTAAAATCGTTAGAAAAGTAAATAAATTAAATATATACCCATATTAAAAAAGGTAATGGAACATAGTCAAAGTAAAAAAAAAAGATTTTTATTTTCTTCGGATTAAAAAAATAATATAATAAAATAAAATAAAATAAAATAAATAAAATAAAATAAAATAAAATAAAATAAAATAAAATAAAATAAAATAAAATAAAATAAAATAAAATAAAATAAAATAAAATAAAATAAAATAAAATAAAATAAAATAA
>NW_023487035.1:0-1270 GCF_013731165.1 Rhagoletis pomonella | reverse complement strand
CCTTCAAAACCAGCTTAACCTTATTTAGTTATCAATTAGTTATCGACGCTGCTTTTATTTCGATTAGGAAAAGTGAATTTTAAAATATCGAAGAAAATGCGGGACAAAGGCAGGGCACTTGGGAAAAATCTGTACATTTTGGGGGTTTTCTGTTTTGAAAAACTGCGCAGGACAGACTTTTAAATAACAGTACGGTCCTGCAAAAAACAGAACGAATGGTCACCGAACTTATAATGGTATATTTTGCAGTTGGACATACATCTCCATTCATATAAAGCTCAGGCTACAAAGAAATCTGATCATTCAAAGTGTCATGGATACGGTTCATTGTCATTCGGCCACTGATATCATCCGACTTGGCGACATTGGACTTTTTTATGAGGCCACTCGGATGGCCGTGTTTATGCGAATAAACCTCAAACTTCGGAGGACTTTAAAATCAACATTTGTCCAGTTATGGCTAATATCTATCCATTCGAAAATATCTCAAAAATTCGACGCTTGAAGGCAGACCTGAAAGCTTTCGACTCACGCATAGACAAAGGGAACTACTACTACTGAATGCCGACGCTTCTTGAACGAGAACATATTTAAATATTTAGATACAAAGAATTCTACTCATTATGGTTGCCGGGAATATTGATGCAGATTGCAAAGTTGACGGAAAGTTACGACCACCCAAAACCTTCCGGGAAAGACGCGGTAGATATAGCAATCGTCATGTTCAAGCAGTTTGGTAGAGATCACACAATTCTAGTAACCAAGAAACGCCGAAGAACTTTTCGCCTTGTGAAACTTTCAGGACTACCTGGTATTTCTATAAAAGGAAACGCTTACGGGCCACTTCCTAATCTGGAATCAGAGTCTGTATTGACCTATGTGACATGTGGGACCGAATCGAAAAAGTTACCAAATTGAAAAATAAATTACCACATTACCAAATTTTAGAAATAAAGAAAAAAAATACCACTTTCGCTTAAAAATTACCAAAGCGGCAACGCTGTGTATGACGCGGGGCATGGACAATAAAAACATCTGATGAAGCGGCTCTTGGAGTTTTCCGGAGAAAGATTCTGCGTGCGTTGGCGAATACCACAGACGATCCAACGATGAGCTGTATGAACATTATAACGAAATAAATATAGTGCAGCGAACTAAAATCCAGAGGCTACGCTGGCCTGGCCATGCCGTTCGAATGGAGAGAAACGCTCCTGTTGTGAAAATATTCAACGCGGGCCGCGATGCTGGGAACAGAGGAAGAGGAAGGGCA
>NW_023487034.1:0-1270 GCF_013731165.1 Rhagoletis pomonella | reverse complement strand
AGCCAACCTTTCGACATAAGCTACTTTTCCATACGAACACAGATTTACAGACGTAGCATATATCATCGTTTTAATGTTCGCCGTGGGTTCCCACGAAGACACGGATTCGAGCGATTCAATTTTCAATAACTCTGCAGCATAGATTTGGCTGAATTCGAGCACTGACCTGGCTTATGTTGACTTTAAAAGCTTCGGTCAATAGACCTGAGATTTCACAAGAAAAAATCCAGCGGGGTCAAATCGCAGGTTTCAATTCATGTCACATAATCATAGCTTCAAATCATTAAAACAAAATGTCCATCGTGGGTTATATCGTTCTACAATACGCTTGTTGACGGTGATGACCACACTTAAGTAGTTTTTCTTTTCAAAACAGACGGACCAATGACGCTGGAGGGTCTACTTTGAACAAAGGCAAGTCCGTCGGTTAACCACTACGATTCTTAGCGAACATTATCTTATTATAGGAAGGATTAGATGCCGACGAATGGAATTTAAGTGTGCTCTGCCCAATCCACAAGAAACGCGATCCCGCCACACGCGCCAACTACCATGAGATGTATTGTATGAAAGACTGAATCCCACCGTCAATGAACTAATTAGGCCTTATCAGTGTGGCGTTAGACCTGGAAAATCCACATTAGGTCAGACATTCACAATACTCCAAGTCTTGGAAAGGACCCGGGAGAAAAGGATCGACACTCACCATATATTTATCGATTTCGAACCCGCTTTCGACAGCACTAAAAGGAGTTGCATATACGCCGCGATGCCTGAATGTGGCATCCCCGTGAAACTGATAAGAGCTATGTAAAAATGACGTTGAGCAATACCACCAGCTCCTTCAGTATTGGGAAAGAGCTCTCCGAGCCGTTTGCTACCAAACGGGGTTTTAGACAAGGTGTCCCGGTTTTGTTTGATTTCTTTAATCTGATGTTGGAGAAGATAATAAGAGTCGCAGAACTGAACTGCTCAGAAACAATTTACTAGAGGAGCGAAATAAGAACCGCGAAGTCCAAAATCGCTTAGGCGGTTACAGCGCCAAATAAGAAGAAGAAGAAGGCTCAGATGCAACTAACTAGACAAAGTTTTGTAGAAGGTAAAGCAGAACGTAGAAGCCTAGATATAAGAGGATACTGGAACTCCCAACGGACCCATCTGACAAAATTTCAAAGTGATTTTTTGTTGCAGTTAATTGACTTAATTTTTAATATTAGATACGTTTCCAGTTGGGCTTCTTTTGGAAAATATTTATACCGATTTTATTTAA
>NW_023487033.1:0-1270 GCF_013731165.1 Rhagoletis pomonella | reverse complement strand
CTATGAGTAGTTATCAGTACGATTTAACTTTGTAATTTTCGAAGAAAAGTTTGAAGAAAAACAATATATATATATATATATCTACTTTTATAAAAATATTCCCAACCTGCATCTGGCTTTTATTCTTCCATAATTTCTTATAAATATTCAAGTTCACTTACCTCGGATTCCGATAACTGGAGTTGCAAACGGTCCCTGGTAACTGCTCCGTAGACAGTGTTGCCACTTAAAAATATTTTTTAGGTACCAAAACGCCTACCAAATCAATTTCCAGACTACCAAATTTTTTCATCATTAAAACGAGAATTCTCGAGTTTGCGGGGTTTTTAGCTACACAAATTAGCAGTAATAATTAAAACTACACATAATATTGTTTACAGTATTGGTTAATTATTCACACCAATCTTTAAGATTAAACAAAATAAATTCGGGCCTTTAAATAAAATAATTAAGGTATTGTATAAAAAACTTTTGTAAAATATGTTAATATCTTTGAGATTAGCTCAATTTATATCAAACATTTTTTTTTTTTGTGTGAAAAAAACAAAAGCAGACATTTTATGCATTTCATTAAAAAAAAATACAAATTTGATTCAATTTGCATGCACTCACCCTTTTTTACCAATACACTCACACTTTGCAAATTGACTATCACCAATTTTCTTTCAAGACAATGGGTAATTTCTCATTAATTTCAACAGCTAATCGGTCATAGCTTTGGGAAGTGAGTTTTTGTTTGCAGAAAATTGTCTGCTTAATAAAATATAGAAAAAAATAATAAAGAAATCTTATACGTGTAGGCAGTGTTTTGAATGGTTAAACTTAAATTAAGCGAACAAATTTTAATGTTCAATTTGGTTGTATTTTCAAAACATTTTTGCCTACCAAAAGCTTCATTAAACCAACCAAGCTACCAACGCAGAATGAAGCTACCAATTTTGGTCCATTTGGACCAAAACGGCAACGCTGTCCGTAGATACGGGTCACTAAAAATCACCGTTTTTTTTTTTTTTTTTTGTTCTTTCAGTTAACACTTATATGAATATGTGTATGTAACTTTATTATACATATAACTTCACACGATCTTATTCGCGACACCTTTTTACTGCACCGCAACTTTGATATTAAACTTCTCGGACTTTCTTAGTAGCATTTTATTGGGTACGACATGGCCGAGTATGTCACTCATGCCTCAACTACTCAATCTCCGATCGCCCGATTTGATCACTCATCTTTCTCAACCGTCCAAACCTACACATACACGTACTCG
>NW_023487032.1:0-1270 GCF_013731165.1 Rhagoletis pomonella | reverse complement strand
ATAGTAAAATTTAAAATGGAATATAGATATGACAATTAAAAAAAAAACAAAAAAAAAAATTATTACTTGGTCCGTCCGGGATTTGAACCAAGACAAACGGCGAGACGCCAAAAGGTTTCATCGCCAGCGTTGCCATTTTAGCCGTTTTCCGGCTAGATTTAGCCGGTTTTGATAGCAACTAGCCGGAGAAAATTCGATCTAGCCGGCAGCCGATTTGTTAGCCGGTTTGTAAAAAAAAGTTAGCCGTTTTTAGCCGATTTTACTATATGCCTAATTTTCAGGTGCAAAAAGTAAACAAGTTGTTCGAAAGCAATATTGCAGACCCAATGAAGATTTTTAATGAACTCAATGTTTTACTTTCGCATCTATGCTCCCTAGTGGTTATTAGCGCGGACACATTTGATCCTATATGCTCCCCGTTGGAACCATACCTTGCTCCATCTCCTCAGTTTTATCACAGTTTTGAATAGTATTTAAAAACAAAAGTAAGCACAAACGCTTCTGACCACGAAGCCGAGAAAATAATTCGAGAAAATGGTCGCTATTTTATTATCACTTTAATAAAGGAATTACGCCAACCCCTCCCTACAAATATTGCCACACTAAAAAAAAATGACTTTTTTCGGTTGGAAATGCATTAAGAGTAAGGGCCGGTTGTTCAATGTCTGATTAGCACAAATCGGAGGTAGAAGCTCCGGTTAAGCACAACTACTGCTTTATCGATCACATGTTACATGCATGATGTCGAAATCGTCGATAGTGTAGTGGTAGTGATAACCAGACATTGAACAACCGGCCCTAATTAAACCAAAAGTATTTGTTCAACTACAGCAACAAAAACGCAAATATAATGCCGACAAAATAACATCCATAGAGATGCAATGGCAACGGTTAACGTTACATACCTGGAGTAATTTAGACTCAACTGTAAAATTTTGGGCCGAAGTTTATAAATTTCGAAATGCCCTAGAAGAAAACCCTTTTGCTGACCTTTGCAACCTAGTTTTTAGTTTTCTTGTTTTGCCTATAAGTGATGCAGAAGTAGAGCGAATATTTAGTTCAATGAATATAATAAAAACTAAGCAAAGAAATCCAATGTGCGTTAAAACGTTAAACGCTATTTTATATATAAGATACGGTTTAAAACGTGAAGAAAAATGCTGCCATAATTTTACTGTAGATGACGATCTCTTAAAATTAATGAATTCAGGTGATATATACAAGAGTGATTCATTTGATGATGAGGAATATACACTCGATATAAATTAAT
>NW_023487031.1:0-1270 GCF_013731165.1 Rhagoletis pomonella | reverse complement strand
CTTGTACTACATATTACCATATTTCGGGCCCCGGCGAAGTCGATCAGCCTCAGTCCGTTATCGGACGTTTCGTCGTGGAGGCTGAATTTTCCGACAGTGGCGCCAAAGATCCCTTCCTTGCCCACCTTGGCATTAAAATCGCCAAGCACGATTTTGACATCATGTCGCGGGCAGCGCTCATATGTACGTTCCAAGCGCTCATAGAGAGATCCTTGGACGCCTCATCCTTCTCTTCCGTCGGGGCATGGGCGCATATGAGCGAGATGTTGAAGAATCTAGCTTTGATGCGGATTGTGGCTAGACGTTCGTCCACCGGGGTGAACGCCAGTACTCGGCGACGGAGTCTCTCTCCTACCAAGAATCCAACACCGAATTTGCGCTCCTTTACGTGGCAACTGTAGTAGACGTCGCAAGGCTTCACGCTTACTTTACCTTGCCCCGTCCATCGCATTTCTTGGATGGCGGTGATGTAAGCCTTTGCCTTCCCGAGGACATCAACCAGCCGGGCAGAGGCACCTTCCCCATTAAGGGTCCGGATATTCCAGGTGCATACCCTTAAATCATAGTCCTTTATACGTTTGCCGTGGTCGTCATCAGAAAAAGGGGGTCTCATCCGAGGCTGTTTGTTTCTTTTCATTGGGCGGGGTTTTAACGTGGCGGGACCCAAACCCAGCACACGCGAAGTTTTACGCCTTCTCACTTTAGCTCGCTCCCAAACGGGTGTTTGGTTGCTACCCAGAGGATACGTGGATATAAATATCCGGACGTTGTGAGCTGCGATTTGGACCGTACGCACAAGAATCGCTTCTGGCCAATCCCAGGTGAATGGCAGTCAAAAGTTTTCCACTTCTGGGCACGGAACCATCACTCAAAATTGATATTTATAATAAATTTTAGACGAAAAATAAGAATAATAACATTTTTTTGAAAATGGGCGTAGCCACGCCCAATTATGGTTACATGTGTATATCTTGGTAACCGCTGCATCAATTTATTCCAAACTTTGCACAGTTGTTGGCCTTGATACAGCATACTAAATGGCCGACAATTTTAAAAATTGGACAATAACCACGCCTACTTCCCATATAACGGTAATTTTCAGAAATACGAAAACTGCGATATTTTAGTAACTACTGAAGATTATTCACTCAAAATTGATATTTACAATAAGTTTTAACGAAAAATAAGAATATTATAAATTTTTGGAAAATGGGCGTAGCCAAGCCCAGTTATGTTTACATGTGTATATCTTGGTAACCGCTGCACCAAT
>NW_023487030.1:0-1270 GCF_013731165.1 Rhagoletis pomonella | reverse complement strand
CTCCTACTCTCAACGGTGACAATTCTAAACAAAGTTCGCTTTTAGTTCGTGAGGCCTCGGTGACTTCGATGCTGATGCGAACTATGACTGCCGTCGAGGTGCTTCTGCTCGTTTCTTTTACAACGCTTTTTTGTGGTTTATTTTTATCGGCAGAATCTCCTTAATATGCGGCTCGTGCCTATATACTAAATTTCATAAAAATGCCTAATTGAGCGTTAGAGAAGTGCGTGTGATGGTTCGTCTCATACTTGAGTGCGAATGATACGTTGCTCTTAACCTTTCGTAAGCCCGGTGAACAGAATAAGGTCCATGAGCCTTGTTAGGTCCATAAAACCCTAAATAATAAAAAAATATATTGTTGCCTTATTAATAAATACACATACATACATATGTATATATTAAATCTATAAACGTATAATTAAAATAAAAAATACAAATAATAAATAAATAATAATATTTTCTTAATACATATGTATGTATGTATATTTTTTAAATATTCTAGTTATATAAAAGTACACTAGTAATGCATATGGAAGACGGTTCCGTGGGCAGAGTTCCACGTAAGTGGGAAACACTTTTGACTACCGCTCAGCTGGGAGAGCACAGTGGGTGATTTGCGCGCTAGCAGCGCTTAATTAATAACTTCCAAAGTAAATTAGATATCTTCAATCGGTTTTTTTAACAATCCAGAAAAATCAAAGAACTTAAAAAATTTGTTTTTGTTATTTTTGGCCTTTATAACAATTATATTCAACAATTTTTATTGAGCTCGATTCTACCATTTTTTCAAATTATTGTAGCTTTTCCACAATAAATTTTCATTGAAAAACGGCCTCGAGCTCAATAAAAATTGTTGAATAGAACTTAAAAAAACTTAATTTTGTAAAAAAAAATATTTTTAAGATAATTTTTTTATTTCAATAAAGAATTTATTTAACAAAAATTCATACTTGCGTCATTTCCAAACAAGGTCTACCACAGGCATTGGTATGTCCACCAACAAACCCATTATCTTCTCCTGTATGCCTTTTCTATTTTTTCAACCGCATTCTTGTCAGCTTGCCACTTTTTTACTGGAAGCTTATGCGAAATGTGCGAGACTCACTCCAAAAACCTAATCCAGGCTTGGAGACTTGATAACCCATATTCCAAGAGGTTGGAGTTAGTTGGAAAAATTTTCACCAAACCTAAATCCTTCATATTTTTTGGTGTTGCGCTACAGATTCCGCATGTTTGGGAACTGTACTCAGAGATAACGTTAAATGTTTTT
>NW_023487029.1:0-1270 GCF_013731165.1 Rhagoletis pomonella | reverse complement strand
TTATTAGTTTAAATTTTATGCAGCAACATGCGATCAGCTGTTTCCTACTGGCAAAAGGAGTGTTCGCTATGCAACTGTCAGTAAGAATTAGCCAGTAACAAAATCCAGAGAACAAGGTACCTTACTCTCCCAAAGAGAGAAACTTACCAAGTTATTCGCGAAGTTGCTACTCCCATACTTCACCTGCCACCTTACCCCAGCGAAGCATCAGCACGGATTCCGCAAAGTGCACAGCACATCAACAACAGCAATAACTCGGGGGCTAAATCGAAACCGCCCCTGTGAGAGAATGGTCCTAATAGCGCTGGACTTGTCAAAGGCGTTTGACACCGTCTGCCATTCCACGCTGCTAGAAAACATTGAGGCCTCCTCACTCCCACAGGGACTGAATGAATTAAATGAGTGGTCGAAAGTCGTAAGTAATCTTCAGTGATCAAACCTCAAAACCAAGAAGAATTAAACAAGGGGTTCCACAAGGTGGTGTTCTCTCCCCCTTACTATTTAACTTCTACATCTCGAAGCTTCACCAGCCACCTTAGGGAGTTTCCCTGATTTCATACGCTGACGATTGCTCGATTTTGGCGTCCGGGAATGGAATTGATGACCTCTGCTCAAACGTAAACGACTATCTCTCCAGCCTTTCTCGCTTCTTCACTGCAAGGAGCCTAACACTCTTCTCAACGAAATCAACGGCGAGCCTCTTCACCACCTGGACGAAGGAGGTCAGGCTAGAATTAGGTATACACGTCGATAGCCCACCAACACCGACTGTAAACAACCCGAAAATTTTAGGGGTCACCTTCGATAGCCTGCTCTCCTACTCCACGCACATAACCGCAGTTGTCAATAAAATACAGAGCCGCAACAAGGTCCTCAAGTCGCTCGCCGGCAGCCTTTACGGCAAAGACAAAGAAACGTTGCTAGCAACATACAAGGCAATTGGCCGGCCGGTTCTAAACTATGCTGCACCAGTTTGGACGCCGGGGACTAGTTGGACGCAGTGGACGAAGCTACAGGCTTGTCAGAACGCCGCACTCCGGACAGTGACTGCGTGCCTTCTGATGACGCCTGAGCACCACCTACACAGCGAGGACCAAGTGCTCCCCGTAAAGGAACACAACAAACTTCAGGAGGAGCCTCCGCCCAGGCACGACAGGGGGCACCTATTCGTGTACAAGGACGCAGTCCAGCAATACGTAGACCAAACGATTACACCACAACTCCACCTCAGTCAAGTGTAATGCCTGCGAGGGGTGGAGTCACCTCAGGG
>NW_023487028.1:0-1271 GCF_013731165.1 Rhagoletis pomonella | reverse complement strand
TTACAATTTAGCAAGAATTGGTTTCCTACGTTCTTTGGTATGTGGCTAATGGCCAGATACCCCGGCGCAATTTGAGACGCCGATTATTTCTAAGATTCACGACGACGCCGCCGCAATATCTATCGGCGTAAACCTCTAGTATGTATGTATGTTTGTATGTCCTGGAACTTTGCAGTCAATATTTAACAAACTTCCCGATGAGCTACAGACTTGAAACTTCAAACTTAGCTCAGAACTCGAGGACAATGCAATATAAAAGATGAATTAATCCGCTAGGTGGCGCAGGAGTCGAGATATTTATAAAACCCCCATTTATAGTCTGATGTGGTTCATATTTAGAACATATATTACTTGTATGAAAAGAAATAACTCCGATTAAGTTCACATTTAGAATGCATATTGCTTACATTTAAAGAAATAACTACACAAAAAATGTTGGCAGTTATGTGGTGCGTGAGTCTATATATTAATTGCAAGACTTCGAAAGACTAAAAAGTAGAAAATAAAATTATAGTTAAAAATCTAAAAACACGCTTTTATTACAACATGCAGCTTTTTGACATAATTTTCAATGGGATATCTGTAAAAAAAACTGCAACAAACTTTACAGTGGAGTTTATTTTGTCTATGACTACGGGCCAATCACTTTAATCATATTTTTAGCTGATTCAAAAAAGTTAAATTAAATCAAGTTAGGGAACTCCCTATTCTTCTTATACGGAATCGCTATATATATCAATTATTTTATACTTTTTAGTTCTTGTTGTAATAAAAGCGTGTTTTTAGTTTTTTAACTATAATTTTATTATTCCATTTAGTTCATACTACACCAAAAATGTAAAAATATAATCTTTTAACTTTGTGCAAAACTCAGGAAAAATCAATAAACTTACATACTAATTTGCAACTTTTTTCAGATTTTTTAGAAGAATACAAAAAAATTATTAAAAATCAATCTGATTCTTTATCCGCTCAAAACTTGCACTCGTTTTACTAGAATTTTATAAGCTTGTTAAGTGCATACCCAAAAAATTTCTAAAAATTCTGGTTAAAAAGCTCCAAATTTAGATGAAAATGTGTGGAATTTTTCTACGTTCTCTATAAAGTTTGAAATTGTGATTTATATCGTTTTTGTTAAAGCATGAATCATGTTTTTATAAAAACATATCAAATAAATGTTAGCTTGAAAAATATTGTAAATATTTATTAAAAACGAAACACACCCAGAAAAAGGTTTAGTTATAATAACCAAGATTTGGTTATAGTGACCA
>NW_023487027.1:0-1271 GCF_013731165.1 Rhagoletis pomonella | reverse complement strand
GTAAATTGCGCTAGTTCTGAACTAGCGCAGAACTAGCTCTTTAAGAGCGGGTACTGGTCCTCGATCTATCCCAACGCAATGCTTTCAATTGTCTCTTTTTGCATGGCGATGTCCTACGAAGTGGAAATTGCCACCTCTGCAGAACTTTCGAACTAGTTCTGAACTGGTTCAATTTTCGTCAGTTCCGGGACAATACGTTTTTTATGAGAAAAAATTTTAAAACTAGATTTCTGGATATTTTTTCTTTTCTGAGCTGTTTCCATTTCGGAGAGATCTGCAACAATAAGTTTTTTATGAAAAAAATTTGATTATTCGCTTTTTTGATATTTTTTTAATCTTTTAATTTGTTCATTTCATTTAATATTTTTATTCTCTTATTTTATTTATATTAAATTTTATCATTTTCGCTTCAATTTTTAGCGGCATACAACAATTTACATTTATTGAATCTGAAAATCACAACTGCCTCCACCGCGATTTGAACTCGCGACCAACGATGTTAGAGTCGGAAGTCTTCCCGCTGAGCTATTTAGTATTGTACGAGAAATGAGAATTTGTGCATTTACTTCTCAACAGAGCGCAACTAGCACACCAAGACCTTCAACTGTCCCGTTCTGCAGCCGTTTTGCACCAGTTCAGAGATAGTTCTGAAATATGTAGTTCGGATCTAGCGCTTTGTCAGACTGTCTCCAAATTTTGCTACAGGGTACATACATATGTACATATGTATATGTAAAGCTGAAATTAGTCAAGAACGTAAACCTACCGGTACGTAAACCCGTGTCAGCTGACACAATCTGTCTTACCAAAGCGCCATGTAAATGAAAACTCAGCACCGCAGAATTTTTCTGTAGTTGTAGCCCGTAGCGCAGAAAACTGCGGAATTTAGATTTTTCCGTGTCAGCTGATTTCTGCCTTCTATAGATGGTTGCCACTTCGCCAGTTTTGCAGATGGTAAAAAAGTTATAAGTTCCTATACAAAATAAGTTTAAAATATTTGAAATTTACTATTGAATAAGGTTTTTGTTGAAAATTAAGTAGTTTATATTTAGCGTCCATCTATTATAGCAAGAAAAATTGTAGTTGAGAAGGCAAGTTTATGAAAAGGCATTGATGAGTGGCAACACTGTAGTAAGCAACACTAAGGGCTCCAGTAATCGACAAAATTCTGCGTATACAGACTGCGTTTAAGTATACGTTCTGCGTTCCTGACTAATTTCAGCTTAAGTAATGCAAGCAAATGCTTTACGGTTGGAAGGAATGTACACATT
>NW_023487026.1:0-1271 GCF_013731165.1 Rhagoletis pomonella | reverse complement strand
ATTTAAAGAAACATTTATTTTGCACTGTCAGCGTTCAGCAGCAGACATTGCAAATAAATTGAACAAACATTAAGGTTTATTGTGTTATTTTGATTCGAGTGTATATATACATACATACATTAGGATGGTCCGAAATACCTCTCTTTAACCTTGAAGCCGGGGCTTTGAAGTTTTCCAAATATATATTTCATGTGGGGAAAGTACATTTTTTCATAGGATTGCTATAAAATCATTTTAATGGCATGAAAATATAACCGTTCAGAAATCTTCGGGCAATAAAGTTGTGATCCGCACTAAACTTTAAAATTTTAATAAATACTTTTTCGTAATAGATAACACTGGTCTACAAGGGTTTTGCGAATAAGACGGGACCTGGTGTTTCCGAACGGATTTTTCGTGCTGAACACGAATCTGGGGTCCAAAACTTCCCATCACGTCACGTTTTCGAGAAAAAAGGGGTTGAAACCCCTAAAAACAGCGTTTTTGGACATTTTCGAAAAATTGTAGAGCTGAACCCTGACGTGCTACAAACTTTGTATATGTCAGAAATTAAAGGCTAAATCGTGCCCTTTCGAATGAGCCCTATGCCGAATTAATCGCATGCACCCTTAGATCAGGGGGTGTATTTGTGTCTAGGAGTCCAATTTTTATATCCACCATATTCGACCCGTCATCTTAAATTTTTAAAATCTAACTGCAGATTCGTAATCAGCGACTTTTAATATAGTTAAAACCTTGGCATTATTAATTTTCTATGATCGTTTAAGATTAAATTCTTTCTGTGATCAATTTTTCCTGCACCCCTAAACACAAATACACCCCCTGCTTTAAGGGTGCACGCGATCAATTCGGCATAGGGCTCATTCGAAAGGGCACGGTTTAGCCTTTAATTTCTGATATATGCAAAATTTGTACCACGTCAGGGTTCAGCTCTATAATTTTTCGAAAATGGCCAAAAACGCTGTTTTTAGGGGTTTCAACCCCTTTTTTCTCGAAAACGTGACGTGATGGGACATTTTTGACCCCGGATTCGTGTTCAGCACGAAAAATCCGTTCAGAAACACCAGGTCCCGTCTTATTCGCAGAAAAAAAGTTGAAATTTGTAGACCAGTGTAATCAAAGAGATTTGGGATCTCGCACTGAAAAAAATAATTCTTTATTTTTGTGTTCGTAACCACATACGCACGTTTTGAGAAAAAAAATAAAAAAACCTATTCTTGGAAGATTTCTGAAGGAAAATATTTTTGTTCGATCAAAAAATATTCATTTTT
>NW_023487025.1:306-1271 GCF_013731165.1 Rhagoletis pomonella | reverse complement strand
ATGAAGATGAAGATGAAGATGAAGATGAAGATGAAGATGAAGATGAAACACACCACAACTTAACCCCCACACCGTAATTCACCACACTTCAACTCTCTCACCACACCTTAACTCACCACACCTCAACTCACCACACCTTAACTCCACACACATAAATTCACCACACCTTAATTCACCACACCTCAACTCACCACACGTTAACCCCCCACACCTAAATCCACCACACTGTAATTCACCATACCTCAACTTTCTCACCACACCTTAACTCACCACATCTTAACTCCCCACACCTAAATTCACCACACCTCAACTCACCACAGATAAATTCACCACACCTAAACTCACCGCACCTCTTAAGCCCACCACACCTGAATTCACAGCGCCGTAACTCCCACACCCAATTCCACCACATCGCAAACCACCACACCCAATTTCCCCACATGACATGATATCACTTTATGTGGCATCAATGACATTGCTTTAATATTGATACTGAATTAAAGAAATCTGCTAAGCAGCAGTTTAGAAATCAGATTTACGAAGATTAAGATTCATGCAAGGAAGAAGGTAAAGTTGAATATGTAGAAGAAGAAAGGGATAAAGGCAAAGATTAGAATAAAAGTAAAGAAACCTAAATACAAACGAAGGTGGATATGAAGATGAAGATGAAGATGAAGATGAAGATGAAGATAAGGATAAAGATCATAACCCCTTAACTTTAACTCATCTTAACTTAAAAACTGACTCCACCTGAGCTCACCACACATTAATTCACCACACTTTAACTCCCCACACCTAAATTCACCACACCTCAACTCGCCACACCTTAACCCCCGTACCTAAATCCACCACACCTAAATCCACCACCCTTAATTCACCACACCTCAACTTTCTCACCACACCTTAACTCACCTCAACTCACCACACCTCAACTTTCTCACCATAACTTAACTCACCACACCTGA
>NW_023487025.1:0-206 GCF_013731165.1 Rhagoletis pomonella | reverse complement strand
CCACACCTAAATTCACCACACCTCAACTCGCCACACCTTAACCCCCGTACCTAAATCCACCACACCTAAATCCACCACCCTTAATTCACCACACCTCAACTTTCTCACCACACCTTAACTCACCTCAACTCACCACACCAAAATTCACCACACCTTAATTCACCACACCTCAACTTTCTCACCATAACTTAACTCACCACACCTGA
>NW_023487024.1:0-1271 GCF_013731165.1 Rhagoletis pomonella | reverse complement strand
CCATTGGAGACAAAAGGATGTTTTAGACAAGGTGATTCACTCTCGTGCAACTTTTTCAATATGATACTAGAAATCATAGACAAGGCAAAGTATCTCTAACACATAAATGGTCCTCTCGTTTTGAAGTATGTTTACCTAGGATCAAGCATAAATACCCGTCCTTATATACAGTATCGGTCATATCTATAGCACGCCATTTCAAAGTGATATTGTGTGCCACTTATGTTTATTTATTTATTTTTAAGAATTTTCAATTAAAATACAGTTCTTTCTCTAACAAAACCCATATAAACCCAAGTTTAAAAATTTGTAGAAAACTACAAAAAAGTGCAACAAATTTTCACCTAAATTTCAAACTTTTTTCTCGGATGTGTTTGAATTTTGCTGAATACACAGTTTTATAGCCCAATCAATTTTAGTCTAATAATGTGCAAGTTTCAAGTGGCTAAAAGTTACCGTTGATTTTTTAGAATTTTTTTCGCCAAAGGTGTTGCGGTTTTCTCCCATATACAAATAAATTGAGTTTATTCATTATATGGAAGCCAATGCGACAAAAAAAATTCTAAAAAATTAACGGTAACTCGTAGCCACTTGAAATTTGCACATTATCAGACTAAAATTGCAGGGGCTAAAAAACTGTGTACTCAAAAAAATTCTAAAACTTCCGGGAAAAAAGTTTCAAATTTAGGTGAAAATTTGTTACACTTTTTTGTAGTTTTCTACAAATTGTTGAACTTGGGTACATATGGGGTTTGTCTGAGAATGAACTAAATTTTAATTGAAAATTCTTAAAAATAAATAAATAAACATAAGGGGCACACAATATCACTTGGAAATGGCGTGCTATAGATATGACCGATACTGTATGACGCACAAACATGAACGATGTCAAATTAAGATGAGAAGGCTTTGGGGGCTTATGGGAGAACTGTACTACGCAAGATCTATGACACTGTTTGCGGGGGCGACGAATACCAAAGAAGATAGAGTGACGAACTGGTCGAGCTTCTTAAAGACAAGCACCTAGTGAAGCGCATAAAAATACAACGACTTGTTGTACGCGCCCACGAGTACGATAAATACTTCGAGCTAAAACAATGGTTTGGTATTAAACTATCAATAAAGCAATGACACAAACATGCAGCAAAGCAAATGCGAGCCAATGTCAAACAGCAGTCCCGTTCCATCCCAATACTACGAGCGTGAGTCGTTTTCATACGCAAGCAAGCTTACCACATTTGATAAACCGAAATCAATCGGCGTGTGTGGTT
>NW_023487023.1:0-1271 GCF_013731165.1 Rhagoletis pomonella | reverse complement strand
GTTCTACCAATTTGTACCAAACTCGGTATGGTTATTGTACTTGCCACATAAAACCAAAACGTTGAAAATTATTGAAATCGGACTAAAATAACGGCCGATTCTCATATAACGGTAAATTTAAGAAATGCTTGAAACTCCAATATTTCGAAATTGAAGGACGCTAATTTGCTCAAAATTGATACACCTCGGCTTACCATCTAGCGGAAGGTTTCGGAAGGGTGAAAAAACATATATTTAATACTTGCGCCGGGTATTTAATGTTCGGCTCCGCCCGAACTTAGACTTTCTTACTTGTTGTTTTTTTTTTTGTTTTCAGTTGCTACTTAGTTGGTTTGGTTGGCAGTTGGCAGTTGCCGACAACTTATTTGATGCGCTCGCTCGCAAACTATCTTAACAAAGTTCGTACGCTCGAATATTTAATTCGTATTCCTTGGATGGCTGAAGGTTAAATTTTGGGTTTAATTGAGTTGAACATTTGAGGTCAGAAATACATATGTCTGTATGTTCTACTTATCCCTTACCCATGTACATACATATGTATGAATATAGTATATCAACATACTTATGTATGTAGTATGCAAACCCACAGACTGTAAATTTTTCCACGTTCTGAGTTTCTGACATTTGGTTCATTCATGCAAAAAGAAATATTTCTAATACTCGTACCTACATATGTATGTATGTACATACATGTTTTGTGTATTTTTTAGGGCATCGTAAGAATAAAAATGAAATAAAATGTTGAGTGCTGGGGATTGTTATGAAATAAAAAATTGCAAGGCAGTTGTGTTTGCTTTTTTGGATGCAATACAAAAACTGTATGCTAATATCGTAAACTACACAAGACATTTTGTATAACTCTATTTGCTCATGAGAAAAGTGGAAGCTTACTCTTGAGTGAAGAAAATTACGTCAATAAATATCCATATAAAGTCCTAGGTTGAAATGGTCGTCCATGCAGGACACACTTGCGCTCGGAGCGCTTTGCGATACAGCGTTAGAGTTTGTGTTTACCTCTTCCTCCTTAAAACCAGGTCATTCTAAGAAAGAAATTTGTCAGGTTTCTGAAATCCACAGAATCGAGGTTAGCAAGATTTTTATACCCGAGCGCACTTGTGCACAAGGGTATATTAATTTTGTTCACATAACGGTTGTTTGTAACAGCCAAAACGAATCGAGATAGATATAGACAAATGTATACATAAATGATCAGAGTGAAAAAAGAAATCGATTAAGCCATGTCTGTCTGTCCGTCCGTCTGTCCGTCTGTC
>NW_023487022.1:0-1271 GCF_013731165.1 Rhagoletis pomonella | reverse complement strand
GCTGACATCACCGCCATCCAAGAAATGCGTTGGACGGGGCAAGGCAAGCAATGTCTGGGGCCTTGCGACGTCTACTACAGCTGCCATGTAAAGGAGCGCAAATTCGGTGTTGGATTTGTGGTGGGAGAGAGACTCCGTCGCCGAGTACTGTCGTTCACCCCGGTGGACGAGCGTCTAGCCACAATCCGCGTCAAAGCGAGATTCTTCAACATCTCGCTCATCTGCGCCCATGCCCCGACGGAAGAGAAGGATGAGACATCCAAGGATCTCTTCTATGAGCGCTTGGAGCGCACATACGAGCGCTGCCCCCGTCATGATATCAAAATCGTGCTTGGCGACTTCAATGCCAGGGTGGGTAAGGAAGGGATCTTTGGAACCACCGTCGGAAAATTCAGCCTCCACGACGAAACGTCCGACAACGGATTGAGGCTGATCGACTTCGCCGGGGCCCGAAACATGGTAGTATGCAGTACTAGGTTCAAGCTTAAAAAGATCCATCAAGCTACGTGGTTGTCTCCGGATCGAAAAACGAGAAACCAAATCGATCATGTTGTGATAGACGGAAGGCACGCTTCCAGTGTTTTAGACGTACGGACACTCCGAGGCCCAAACATCGACTCGGACCACTATCTTGTTGCAGCCAAGATACGCACCCACCTCTGTGCAGCAAAAAATGTGCGCCCAAATATGCAAGGAAAGCTTAACGTAGAAAAGCTGCAATCACAATAGACAGCCAGCGCTTTCGCTACTCGACTCTCACACCTGCTCTCAGAGAGCACTCTTCAACAAACCCACATATGCGAGCAGTGGAACCACATTTCCCGCTCATTACGTACCGCCGCCGAAGAAGTAGTCGGATTTCAGCGAGCCCGAAAGAACAACTGGTACGATGAGGAGTGTCAGGAAGCTGCAGAAAAAAAAGATGCCGCCTACAGGGCCACGCTGCGATCGGGCGCAACGCGCGCTATGTGGGACCGCTATAGGGATCTGAAGAGGGAAGCGAGACGTATTTGCCGCAATAAGAATAGAGAGGCCGAAATACGTGAGTGCGAAGAGCTGGCCGACAGGCAGAATGCCCGAAAATTTTACCAGAGAGTTAGGCCACTTACGGAAGGTTTAAAGACCGGGGCGTACTCCTGTAAGAACAAGAATGTCGACCTAGTAACTGATGTCCAGAGCGTACTTAAATTATGGAGGGAACACTTTTCCGCCCTACTAAACGGAAGCAGCACGGAAAGTTGTGGAGAAGAAGAACCCGAGCCCGCAGTCGA
>NW_023487021.1:0-1271 GCF_013731165.1 Rhagoletis pomonella | reverse complement strand
TGTACTACGATTTTGAGCCGCAGCATCATCAGCATTAAAATTTGTAGCGTATAGCAGATGATGAGCTTTTCCTGCTGGTGGTCATATCAAAATTGAATTATTCGTTTGCAACATTGATACTTTTATGATCAAGTAATAAGCACTTAAAAGTGCAAGCTCCGTTTGCAAACTACCGGCGCTGTCTGTCGCTTTGGTGGCTCATTTCGCCCTCGAGCGACTATCAACGGTTATAATCAGTTGTAAGCTACCCATTTCCATTTTTGATTGCTTTGTTTACTCTTAGTAAAAGTTAATGCGGAACATGTTTATAGCTGCACGCTCACAATATAAGCGCAAGTTGCACTAACACAAATGCCCTAACATAAATATTTACATGTGCAACCATATGCGGCTTGCCTCCTTTCATTGCCTGTCATTTGATGCTGCTCTTGTCACATTTTCCATTAATCCAACAGAAAATGGCCAAGTTTGTTGTACAAACTGTTGCCTTCCTGCGCAAATTCATGTTAGTTTGTGACTTTGTATGTGTGTCTTCGACGTTTATGTAATATGTAGTGCGGCCGTTGTCAATTCGGTTGGCCTGATGTCAGCGGTGGCGTTGCTGTTGTGTTTTGTTGGAAAGCACTTCCAACTTGCTGCCATCAGATGACATTTCACAAAAACAGCAGCATCGCCACCGCTGACATCAGGCCAACCGAATTGACAACGGCCGCTGTACATATGACATAAACGCCGAAGACACCCATACAAAGTCACATACTAACATGAATTTGCGCAGGAAGGCAACAGTTTGTACAACAAACTTGGCCATATTCTGTTGAATTAATGGAAAATGTGACAAGAGCAGCATCAAATGACAGGCAATGAAAGGAGGCAAGCCGCATATGGTTGCACATGTAAATATTTATGTTAGGGCATTTGTGTTAGTGCAACTTGCGCTTATATTGTGAGCGTGCAGCTATAAACATTTTCCGCATTAACTTTTACTAAGAGTAAACAAAGCAATCAAAAATGGAAATGGGTAGCTTACAACTGATTATAACCGTTGATAGTCGCTCGAGGGCGAAATGAGCCACCAAAGCGACAGACAGCGCCGGTAGTTTGCAAACGGAGCTTGCACTTTTAAGTGCTTATTACTTGATCATAAAAGTATCAATGTTGCAAACGAATAATTCAATTTTGATATGACCACCAGTAGGAAAAGCTCATCATCTGCTATACACACTACAAATTTTAATGCTGATGATGCTGCGGCTCAAAATCGTAGTACA
>NW_023487020.1:0-1271 GCF_013731165.1 Rhagoletis pomonella | reverse complement strand
TTGGTTTTCTACTTTTTCGGTATAGCACTCTTCAAGAATCTTGCCTTCAAAAAAAAAACAAGTAAGAAAGTCTAAGTTCGGGCTTAGCCGAACATTAAATACCCGGCGCAAGTATTAAATATATGTTTTTCACCTTTCCGAAAGCTACATGGTAAACCGGGGTGTATCCATTTTGAGTAAATTAGCGTCCTTCAATTTCGAAATATTGAAGTTTCAAGCATTTCTGAAATTTACCGTTATATGAAAAGCGGCCGTAATTTTAGTCCGATTTCAATAATTTTCAACGCTTTGCTTTCATGTGGCAAGCACAATAACCACACCGAGTTTGGTACAAATTGGTAGAACGGTTACCGATATACATATATGTGATCATAAGTAGGCGGTGCCACGCCCATTTTTCAAAATTTTATCATAAACGTTTTTCTTGGTAAAGAATTGTTGCAAGCATCAATTTTGAATAAATAAGCTTCAATAATTACTGATTTATCGAAGATTTCGTATTTCTCTAAATTACCATTATATGGGATGTGTGCGTGGTTATTGTCGGATTTTAAAAATTTTCGGCCATTTCGAATTTTATACCAAGGTTAACAACTGTGCTAAGTGTGGAAGAAATTGGTGCAGCGGTTACCAAGATATACACATGTAACCATTAGTGGGCGTGGCTACACCCATTTTCCAAAAATTTATAATATTCTTATTTTTCGTCTAAAACTTATTGTAAATACCAATTTTGAGTGAATAATCTTCAGTAGTTACTAAAATATCGCAGTTTTCGTATTTCTGAAAATTACCGTTATATGGGAGGTAGGCGTGGTTATTGTCCGATTTTGCCCATTTTCAATACCATCCGTCCTACGCCCCTACATACCAAGTTTTGTTAAGATATCTCAATTTTTACTCGAGTTATCGTGTGCACAGACGGACGGACAGACGGACGGACGGACGGACGGACAGACAGTCACCGCTTAATCGATTCCTCTTTTCATCCTGAACATTTATGTATACATTTGTCTATATCTACCTCGATTCGTTTTGCCTGTTACAAACAACCGTTATGTGTTATGTATAAAAATATACACATTAATATCTTTAAAATCAAGGAAACTAGCTTTGAACAAATTGTCGCTTACAAAGTTTTTTGAGGCGACCATTCAATTGTTAAAAACTTTCGTGCCTTACTTAACTTGTTTTGCTTTCATAGAAGATTTGAATGAGAATAAGTTAAATTATTTCATCTCCAATTTTTTTAATTTCTCCTTTAATTGAGC
>NW_023487019.1:0-1271 GCF_013731165.1 Rhagoletis pomonella | reverse complement strand
TGCACTATACTCTCGAAAATTTGGCTACAGCGAATCTGGCGAGCGGACGTTGACTGGGATGAAGCGGTGCCCGCCGATGTCGCTGAAGAGTGGCTCTCTCACCGTCAGCAACTACCTAAACTCACGGCTCTTAAGCTAAATCGTTGGATTGGTACCAGTGAAATCGTCGAGCATGCTGAATACCACGTTTTCACGGATGCATCTCAACGTGCCTACGCTGCGGTACTCTACTGCCGTACGCAACTACCCGATGGAACTTTTAAGGTCGTTCCACTGGTAAAGTATATCCAAACTAACGTTTTTCCAAAGGAAATTACTTGTTGCAGGTTAACCAAACAAATACCATTACGAAGTCGTCTAATCCGCCTTCAACCATTTTTGGATGTTGATGGCATTCTCCGTGTTGGCGGACGAATAAAACGAGCTTCTGTCTCCACCGACGTTAAGCACCCGATAATCTTACCGAAGAACTCGTCGCTGGCGAAACTCATAATATCCGATATTCACCGCAGTACGCTTCACGCCGGCCCGCAAATCATGCAAACAGTTCTACAACGTCGCTTCTGGATTCTGGGTTCTCGTAATCTTGTTCGCGCAATCTACCACAAATGTGTAAAATGTAAACGCATTAACCGCCGACCGTTGGGTCAAGTAATGTCGGATCTACCAAGCAGCCGCCTTACGAGTTCTCGATGCTTTCTGCACAGCGCCGTCGACTTTGCGGGACCCTATTTTATAAAGTTTTCACGAGGCAGAGGAGCCAAATCATGCAAGGCGTATATATGCAGTTTCATATGCATGAGTACTGGTGCAATGCACCTCGAGCTCGTTGGAGATCTCTCTTCACCTGCGTTTGTCGCCGCTCTCTCTAGATTTGTAAACAGAAGAGGTTATTGTCAGCATGTATACTCGGACAACGGCACTAATTTCGTTGGTGCCGAAAGAGAGTTATACGCCGCCTACCGCCGTTGCATGAGAGATGAAAAGCTTACCTCGTATTTGGCGAACATGCAAATAACATGGCACTTTAATCCGCCAAGCGCTCCACATATGGGTGGTTATTGGGAGGCAGGGGTGAAGCGAGTAAAATACCACTTAAAGCGTGCTCTCGGTAGCTCTTTATTAACATACGAAGAACTTGCTACGCTTTTAACGGAGGTGGAAGCTTGTGTCAACTCGCGACCGCTCTATTGGCACTCTGCTAGTGCTGATGATTTGGAAATTCTCACTCCTGGTCATTTCTTGATTGGTGAGCCAATCAAGGCGCTGCC
>NW_023487018.1:0-1271 GCF_013731165.1 Rhagoletis pomonella | reverse complement strand
AGACCCAGTATTAGCCGTCTATGACAAAACAAAGCCAGTGACCATACAAACGGACGCCTCACGACCAGTGGCTTATGCATCGAGGACATTGAGTCGCAGCGAACAAAAGTGGGCCCAAATAGAAAAAGAGCTACTAGCTATCGTATTTGCTTGTCAACGTTTCCACTACTACGTGTATGGGCGGGACTTCACCGTGGAAAGTGACCACAAGCCCTTAGAAACTTTAATTAAAAGGGACATAGATGACGTAACTGTCCGACTACAACGCATGCTTATGTATTAAGATACCCAAAGATGGAAGTGATGTATAAGCCCGGAAGAGATTTGGCAGTCGCCGACTGTCTGTCACGGGCACAATTGGTCGAGGTGGACGAAATTACGGTACTTTCTCACGTGATCCATTCAATAACCCGTTCCGTATGCCTCTCAGAAGAAAACTACAAATTTTACCGTTTAATACTCGAAAGGGACGAAAAACTCAAACGTGTTTGTGTATATGTAAAGTCGGGATGGCCTTCATACCACCAGTTAGATGATTTCAGTCGGATATTTCACAGATACAAGTCAGAGCTACATTTTGAAAATGGACTTCTGTTTCGCAACTGTCGTCTTGTGATTCCATCTGAATTGCAAGGCCGTATTATCAAGCTAATTCATGCTACACAGGGGATAGAAAAAACGCTTGCTCGCGCGCGAGTGCACTACTACTGGCCAAACATGAACTCTCAGATCAAAGAGTGTGAAGCAGCCTGTGAAATCTGTGAACAGTTCAAACGGAACAACCAAAGGGAGCCACTAGTTCAAGACGAAATGCCTGAATACCCATTCCACATAGCTGGAATGGACATTTTTGAATACGCTGGTAAACCCTTCATCTCGATCATCGATTCATACTCAGGGTTTCTGATGGTAGAGCAACTGGAAAACAAATCGGCGAATCATATTATTGATAAACTTAAGCGACGATTCAATCACTGTGGATATCCAACGAAACTCAAATGCGACAATAGTCCGTTCAACTGTGAGGCATTTGATAAATTCGCTGATGAATGCAACATCATATTGCAATACTTGAGTCCAACATATGCCCAAAGTAACGGTCTAGCCGAAAAAGGCGTGGCAATTGCAAAAAACATTCTAAAAAGATGTTATGCAGCACACGACTGGGAACAATATCAGTACCGCATCTTGGAATTCAATGCAACTCCCGTGGCCGGCATGGGGGTAGCGCCATGTCAGTTGTTTAGTGGGAGATTACTAAAAACAAAATT
>NW_023487017.1:0-1271 GCF_013731165.1 Rhagoletis pomonella | reverse complement strand
ATAGCAAAATAACATTTGATTTTTAGATAAGGTTTGGAAGTTTCTGCTGGATACATTTATACTTGTAAAACTGAAACAATGGTACTTATTGAATGTATTATGTATTTATATTATGATCCTTATTTTCAAGTAATACTACGCTCAAAAGAATGTCTAATAACCGCTTGTTTATTAAGCAATAGTTTGCAATAGTTTGGGACAATTGTTACGAATTATCACGGCTTGGCGGTTTAATACGAAAAAACTGCAAAAAAATTTATAAAAAAGGGATACATTTAGAGAGAAAAATAACAGATAAAGTTTCTACAGGATAAAGAATACAATTTTCCAGGAAGAAATATACATATATATCTGTGGACATTTTAAAGAACAACTTAATCCTATAGTTTACGGACAAACAAAATAGCAAATGTCGAATGTTTTCTTTTAAATAAAATATACTAAACTGATGGTAAAAAAATCTTTGTCATATGATGTGGAACAATAAAAAAATTATTTTGGTTACCCCGTCTCAATGGTTGCTACTCCACAAATTTAATGGGAATAATTGTAGTAGAAGCTCATCTTTGGTAAGTTCAGTTAGAAATCCATTCAAAAGTTTTGAAAAATATATGTTTTTTCCTATTTTGTTATTTGCAGTGGGAAGACATAAAGCATTTTTGTACGTACGAGCTTCAGAAAGTCCAGATTCGCGGGGATTACAAGGAGCTGCTTCAGCTAGCATTTGCTTTTCTAGGTGGTACTAGTGGTTATTTTCGAACATGCGGTCCAACATCCCATGCGCGGTTTATGTCGAAAGCTATTTATTGCCTGAAGATATTTCTTTTTCGAGAACAGTTCAAACTGACGCCAAGAGAATTTAATAGTTTACGAGATATTTGCATTTTCCTCATTCGCCTTTATATGAAAGCTTGGTACCAGTGCACAAATCCCATTAGGGCTCCAATGCAAGATTTAAAATTTTTACAAAATGCAATTGAGTACGCCCAAACTGATGCAGTGGTATCCAATGCGGTTTTGAAAAAGTTCAAGTCATTTATGGTACTTAATGCCGGAGACAACATCTTTAGCGTTTTTTGATAATGATGTGCCAGTGGAGGAAAAACGAGAATTGGTGAAGGCACTGCAAGCAGTCCTATTACTTGAAAATAAGGATCATAATATAAATACATAATACATTTAATAAGTACCATTGTTTCAGTTTTACAAGTATAAATGTATCCCGCAGAAACTTCCAAACCTTATCTAAAAATCAAATGTTATTTTGCTAT
>NW_023487016.1:0-1271 GCF_013731165.1 Rhagoletis pomonella | reverse complement strand
TTTTTACCACATTTTCCAAGATTTTTTCCATGCTAGGCAGTGTATTAATTGGTCTAATTTCCTCGGCTTTTACAGTTTTTTCACTTTTTTTACCGGAACTATGGTCGAGATTTTCCATTCTTTTGGTACTGTTCCTGATTCAAGACTCTTATTTATTAATAAGGCATAAAAGTGTCCCATGTATTCAACTTTGGTCCTTAAGTTATTTGTTTTTTGTTATTTTATGGCCTTATAACAATTATATTCGCCATTTTTTTTTGATGTCGAGGCCGCTTTTTAATTAAAATTTATTGTGGAAAAGCAACAATAATTTGAAAAAATGGTAGAAGTGATAGCTATTTCGGAAATCACCACATTTCCTGACCAGACTTCTTTCAGTAGGATTCGAACCGACGATCCCACTGACTCAGCCAGCTGACTACGCGCTGTGCTAAGTTCGCCTTGCTAATTCTTGTTGCTTATTTTCCACTATTTCACACGCTAAGCCAACTACAATCAAGCGCAGCGATTCCGCTGCAATTCACTTGATCATGTGGTTGTTGGTTTTAGTTAATATTTCTATTATAAGAATGTTTAACTTTTTAGGTGTGCTCGTCCTTAAGCTATTTGTTTTTTGTTATTTTATGGCCTTATAACAATTATATTCAACAATTTTTATTAAGCTCGAGGCCGTTTTTTAATGAAAATTTATTGTTGAAAAGCAACAATAATTTGAAAAACTATTAGAAGTGATAGCTATTTCAGAAATCACCACATTTCCTCATCAGACTTCTTTCAGTAGGACTCGAACCGACGATCCCACTCCAGCTGCCTACGCGCTGTGCTAAGTTCGCCTTGTTAATTCTTGTTGCTTATTTTCCACTATTTCACATGCTAAGCCAACTACAATCAAGCGCAGCTATTCCGCTACAATTCACTTGATCATGTGGTTGTTGGTTTTGTTGGTTTTTGTTAATATTTCTATTATTAGAATGTTTAACTTTTTAGGTGTGCTCGTCCTTAAGTTATTTGTTTCTTGTTATTTTATGGCCTTATAACAATTATATTCAACAATTTTTATTGAGCTCGAGGCCGTTTTTTAATGAAAATTTATGGTGGAAAAGCAACAATAATTTGAAAAAATGGTAGAAGTGATAGCTATATCTCAAATCACCACATTTCCTCATCAGACTTCTTTCAGTAAGATTCGAACCGACGATCCCACTGACGCAGCCAGCTGCCTACGCGCTGTGCTAAGTTCGCCTTGTTAATTCTTGTTGCTTATTTTCCAC
>NW_023487015.1:0-1272 GCF_013731165.1 Rhagoletis pomonella | reverse complement strand
TGCCTATTTCTCGTTGTTCGCTTTGTGTTGCCGCAGTATTCGCCACAGTACCATAAAAGATTCAAACACATCAAAGTACAAGCAATGCAGAGTCCAAGCTAGTGCTACTCCACTGTACATGTGTATATGAATGTATGCATGTATGCGTGTAAAAAATGTCAATTCCAGTTGGGTTTTAACCCATTATACCGGACGTAGTTTTTTTGGTTTCAGCTGGTTCCAACTGTTAATGAAGCACAATTTTTATGGTTAATCTTGATGAAAGTTACATGTATCGTCGAGAACATGGTTACATGCAGAATTTTAAATTAATTAATATTATTCTTCATACAAAATGTGCAAACTTATGCGAAAATCTAAATGTTTCGTGAACGGAGGGTTAATATTTTCGCGCACGTGCCAATCTGGTGTCGATTCCCAGAAATTGAATAATTTGTGTGTGGATGGGAGCGGCGAGGGGAAGACGAAAGCCGACCAATCGTACATTTGTATGTACATATATATGTTACATATATACATTACATACCTACATATTTACAAAGGCATGTGTATACATATATGTACGTACAAATTTATGCGTTTGGCTTTTTGCATGAATAGAAAATTTGATTGCAGAAATAATTTTAATGAAATTAATTTTACAAACACATTTGTACTATATAATATTAAGTTTGTTAGTTAATATCGGTATTTTGATAACAAGCCATAATTTGTTAGACACACATACGTACATACACGGGCAATCAAAAGTGATTGCATGGTTCTTTTTTGTATAATATTTACAATGTTTTTCAAGTAAAAATTTTTTGTTATATTTTTATAAAAATATGGTTCATGCTTTAATCGAAACCACATAAGTCAAACTTTAAAAATTTATACAGAACGTAGAAAAAGTCAACAAATTTTCATCTAAATTTTCTACTTTTGGGTACGTAGATAGATGGTTATATATGTAATTCTAGTGAAACAAGTGAAAGTTTTAAGCGGATAAAAAATCGCGTTAATTTTTAATGAATTTTTTTCCGACGGTTTTGCGGTTTTATGCATATAACAGGTGTAATTTATAAAATATAGTGTTTATTTTTTTATTTTGTTTGCAACGGTCTTGCGCATTTTATTCTACAAGAAATTCGCTTTTATGTATATGGTAAAAAGTACAAGCCGTCCGCAATAAAAAATCATTAAAAATCTACGCGATTTTTTAGCCGCTTAAGACTTGCACTTGCATTAAAAATAAATAAACATAATTTGCAAACAATATCATATTGAATT
>NW_023487014.1:0-1272 GCF_013731165.1 Rhagoletis pomonella | reverse complement strand
ACTTCTTTTTTCTAGACTTCAGCATTATTAAATAATTTTTACAAGAATCTGTGTACATATATCACTCCACCTAACAAACATTAGTGAGGTAGACGGGCTGAAGATCTATGGATATCCTTTTGTATGCTGGTGGTCTTCAAAATCGTCATCCGCAAGAAGGAGTCAATATTGGTAACAAGCAAAATTATAAAGTGTATTAAGAAACGATGTCCAGTTACAACAACTGGGCGATACTAGTAATAATAATAATAAGAACAAGTAAGAAAGTCTAAGTTCGGGCGGAGCCGAACATTAAATACCCGGCGCAAGTATTAAATATATGTTTTCCACCTTTCCGAAAGCTACCGCTACATGATAAGCCGGGGTGTATACATTTTAAGTAAATTAGCGTCCTTAAATTTCGAAATATTGAAATTTCAAGCATATCTGAAATTTACCGTTATATGAAAAGCGGCCTCAATTTTAGTCCGATTTCAACAATTTTCAACGGTTTGCTTTTATGTGGCAAGCACAATAACCATACCGAGCTTGGTACAAATTGCTAGAACGGTTAGCGAGATATATATATGTGATCACAAGTGGGCGGTGCTACGCCCATTTTCCAAAATTTTGTCATAAACGTATTTCTTGGTAAAGAATTGTTGCAACCATCAATTTTGAATAAATTAGCTTTAATATTTACTGATTTATCGAAGATTTTGTATTTCTCGAAATTACCGTTATATGGGACGTGGGCGTGGTTATTGTCCGATTTTAGAAATTTTCGGCCATTTGGTATGCTGTACCAGGACCAACAACTGTGCCAAGTTTGGAAGAAATTGGTGTAGCGGTTACCAAGATATACACATGTAACCATAAGTGGGCGTGGCTACGCCCATTTTCCGAAAATTTATAATATTCATGTTTTCCGTCTGAAACTCATTGTAAGTATCAATTTTGAGTGAATTATCTTCAGTAGTTACTAAAATATCGCAGTTTTCGTATTTCTTAAAATTACCTTTATATGGGAGGTAGGCGTGGTTATTATCCGATTTCGCCCATTTTCAATACCATCCGTCCCACGCCCAAAAGAAGTTCACGTACCAAGTTTCGTTAAGATATCTCAATTTTTACTCGAGTTATCGTGTGCACAGACGGACGGACGGACGGACGGACGGACAGACAGTCACCGCTTAATCGATTTCTCTTTTCATTCTGATCATTTATGTATACATTTGTCTATATCTATCTCGATTCGTTTTGCCTGTTACAAACAACCGTTATGTGAACAAA
>NW_023487013.1:0-1272 GCF_013731165.1 Rhagoletis pomonella | reverse complement strand
CTAGGTCGCCATTAGTGTTCTTACAGGAGTGCGCTCCGGTCTTTAAAGACTTCAACTGACGCGAATTGGAAACGCCAAGTGAAGCCTAGTCCTTCTCCACCTGATCTTTCCATTGCAGTGGGGGCCTCCCTCTTCCTCTGCTACCACCAGCGGGTTCCGAGTTGAATACTTTCAGAGCTGGAGCGTCGGTGTCCATTCGAACGACATGACCAAGCCAGCGGAGCCGCTGTATTTTAATTCGCTGCACTATGTCCATATCGTTGTAAAGCTCATACAGCTCATCGTTCCATCGTCTGCGGTACGCGCCGTCGCGACGCGTCGCCAACGCGTAAAGGCCCGTAAATCTTCCGCAAAATCTTTATCTCAAACACTCCAAGTGCCGCCTCATTGGATGTTGTCATTGTCCATGCTTCTGCGCCATATATCAGCACGGGCATAATGAGTGACTTATAGAGCGTGGATTTCGTACGTCGAGAGAGGACTTTACTAATGAATTGCCTACTCAGTCCAAAGTAGCACTTGTTGGCAAGAGTGATTCTATGTACGTTGGATTTCAATGCTGACATTAATATCGGTGTTAATGCTGGTTCCCCAGTAAACGAAATTCTCTACCTTCTCGAAATTGTAACTGTCAACAGTCTTTCATACAATACACTCGATAAGACCTTGTAGTTAGTTAGTTAGTTAGTTAATTTACTGGGTGTAATAGAACAGAGACACCGCGAGAGATCTTTTGTATCTCTATAAAGGAGTCCCTAACCCAATGTGGCCAAGATACCTTCGGCTTACCTTATGAATCCTAAAAGGGCCTTGGTAGACGAATTCCTTATAACAAAGGGTTCGACCAACGAAGATTTAAAGTAAATCAGTCTTTGTCTGGCCAAAACCAGGCAGTTAAAGAGAATATGCTCCGAAGTTTCATCGGCCTCGAGGCAGAGCCGGCATTCAGGCTCTGTGATCGCCCCTATTCGGTGTAAGTGGAACCGCAATTGGTTGTGACCAGTCAGATACCCAGAAAGTAACCTCAGTCAGATTCCCAGAAAGTAACTGTCAATTCTGTTTTTTAGGACGATGTCGTTCCTGTTAAAGGGGTAGCCGAATATGTCTAAGGCCCCCCACCGCTCCCCAGTACTTACTGCGTTCTGAGTGTACCCACTCAGTGATTATGGCTCTCGAAGAGGACCAACTGAGACCACAGAATGGTTCAGGTCCCGAAAAGGCAGTTAGCGATCCTTCACGTGCCAACTCATCAGCGATCTCGTTGCCTTCGAT
>NW_023487012.1:0-1272 GCF_013731165.1 Rhagoletis pomonella | reverse complement strand
TGGAAACATTTTTGTTAAGCTATCTGCACACTTGTCGTCCAATCATAGTTGCGTTATCGTCTCGCCCTGAAATTTTGAGCCGAGCACATGCATTTTAAAGGAGATTAGCACACTTGTCGTTATCGGCTAGTTATCGGCAAATCGTAGAAGATGCAGAAACGGATAAGTACGGCACTGTCGTTTGCTAATCGTTGTGCACGCATTGTTTGTTTACATTTTATGGGGAAAAATTAGTGAAAAAGTTAATATTTGCATTAAAATTGCAAAAAAATTAGCATTTTTTGCATAAAATCTGTGGAACTTATTAAAAAGTGGATAATTGCATTAAAATTCAGTAAATGTGAGCGTTTTAACTATAAAATATGACGAAATTGTAGAAAGTCTATGTGTACATTCCATCAATTTTTTCTTATTTGCCACTTAATCACTGTGTTATATAAATTTTAATTCATGTATGCATCTACTTAAATGATTTTCGGTTTCACTTCACCACTGGGAACACTTAATTTGCAAAATATTGGCATATTTCTGCCGCCTGCAAATAAACATGATTTCATATTTTAATAAACACATACCAACTGTGCTTTCGTTATAATTTGCGATTCGAACGAAATTTACAATAGGCGCGTTTATAAGACTTAGCTGTTGCCCAACCGTTGGCTATTTGTCTTAAGAGCGAAATACACAACACAAGCGGCTTGACAAACCAAGCGAAATTTCCCTTTGCTTCAAGCCATTTGTGCTGTCTATGGGGTGTTTGAAGGTTTGACAAACCGCTTGAGGGAAATTTGAGCAAAAATTAAATTTTTTTGATTTTCTGGCCGCCATGTTAACGTTTGATCAAACCGCTTGCGATGTGGATGGTAAAATCGCCTCAATTGCAACTGAAATTTCACGAAGTGAAGACGTAAGGGAGAATAATGGTAGAAAACTAAAATGTTTTACATTGTTAACCGAAAGAAAACTAAAATTCTGTGCTTGAACGACTCATGTTTGCATGGTCTATGGCAAAATGGGAAAAGTATGTTTGACAAGCCGCTTGTGTGGTGTATTTCGCTCTTTAGAAACGCACAGTTGAGTAGTTACGCTCAGCCCAACAGTTGGCAACTTTCCGCTATTTTTTCCAGCGGAAAATTTTTACGTGTTTTTAACGTGTTGGGCTTAGCCTAAACAGCTGATCGAAAAGACTTACGCCGCTTATATTAAATTTAACGCCGCTCTCTTAACCTCTACCAAGTACCGAGTATTTTTAGTACTTCGATACATGTGACC
>NW_023487011.1:0-1272 GCF_013731165.1 Rhagoletis pomonella | reverse complement strand
GCAATCCTCTTGCTAGAGTCTGACCTCGAGACTTATTTATTGTTATTACGAACGCTACAATAATTTTGAATTGGCGACGTTTAAATACAAAAGAAAGTGTTGATTCGCTGGGCTTTTAATTTATATGGGATATTAAAATTCGAATCACATGCTTAAAGTCCATTAGCTAGCCCTTTATATGTACATAAATATTTGTATTGCGGTATCCAAACAATTACACTGTAATTCTTTAACTAATACGCGAGACCCTAATTAAACCTTCATATGCACATATTTAGGTTGTGGATTAGCATCACAACTGCTCTAACTTTTAGTATCAAGTCATGAGGTGCAACTCTTCCACTTCTACTTGCTCCTGTAGATATTCAAAAACGACAGTAGATATCGTCGCCATTTCTACTCCGGACAACATATTAACCATTTTTTTATTAACTATCGTACAGTGCTTATTTTGTGGACGCGAATTTGATCGATCCTTCAAGTGGCTTTGATTAATTACACCAGGCTGAGGTTCAAATATCCAATCGGCTAAAAATCGCAAAATAATCTCTTGTGGCACTAATCTTAATTTTTGAGTCTGGGGAGAGTTCTCGCCCTTATGTGACCCGCAAGAGATAAACATGGATGTGTAAAAATGAAAATTTTGGGAAATCAAGTTTGAAAGTTTTTTTTTGCGAGACTTGGCTCTACATTTATGCAATTGAAATTGTAAAATATTTACTTTTCGTGTATCATCAGCATCGAGTTCTCGATACTACTCAGTACTCAGGAAAAGTATCGATATTGTGTACTCGGTACTCGTATCGTTCTATCACTACGCATACGTAGAATCTCGACTTTCCTTTATACTATGTATGGATATAAAAAAAAAAAATTAGCTCGAAAAGCATTACGAAAATTTGTTTGAAATCATTTGTTTGAGTCACTGTATGTAAAAATGGCCCTAGATACTAATATTTTAATTTATTAATAGCTACAAACCTACCTTAACAGTAACTTAAATACCGCTAATTTTGAGTTTTTCTGGATTACATTTACCCAATGCGTATATCAAATTTAGTACACATAGGATAAGTGGTATGATGTACATACACTGAGGGAAAAATGTCGGCCTAAAAATAAGAACAAACTAGCTCGATTTAAGTATATGGAATCTAAATATTTCATTCTTGAAATAAGAATTTCGTACTCAAATCAAATTTGATGCTTATTTATTATGAGTACCAGTATAACATTTTAAGAAACATTATAAAGAAAAAGGTTGGGTTAGTT
>NW_023487010.1:0-1272 GCF_013731165.1 Rhagoletis pomonella | reverse complement strand
CCAAGTCACCTATACAGTGAAAAAAGCCAATTTTTTTACTTGGGGTTATGCCGATTCTTTTAAAATGTCATAACCCCAATTAAGATTGTCACTTGTGAGCCTTAAGCATATATTCCAGCTCTCAAGAAAAACAAAAAATCATATAAAAACACGCTCAAAAAATGAAAATGAAATTGTCTATTAAAATTATTTGGTCCGTTTACAGCTCTATAGAACAGGGCTGCAAACCACTCCAAAAATCGGTGCGGTTCGGTTCAGTGTTTCGAACCGCCTATAAAAAGCTTGTCCCGATACAAGAACCGGTTCACGAGTTTCCCTGAACCGCGGTTCGACTCAAGTGGTTCAATTTCTTTATGCCAAAGAATAAAATATTACAAAAATATGACAAATCCATAATATAAAAATTAAAGGTTTTGTTATGGAGATCAAATTTAAATAACCACATGTATAGTGGTGGAAAAAAGTAGGGACGCGACATTTTTGTCAAGTATTGGCTATTTTTCTTTTCTTTATTTAATGTTTAATTTTTTTAACCTTATAAACCCAGTTTTCAAACTTTGTGCAAAAATTATGAATATTCTGCACAGTTTCATCTAAATTGCAAACTTTTTAATAAGAATTTCTAAGAGAAATTTTGGCGTTGTAAGTTGATTTTTGGCAACTTTTCATATAGTTTCTTCCACACAAAGTCTGTATGTTGGACAATTTTTTTCTATGGAAGAAAACAAACCAATTATTTAAAATCAACGCTATCAAAGTGAAATTAGAAAAATTGTAAATAATAAACTTTGAGCCTAGTCGAGTATGTGGATTAAAACAGCATACTCATAATTTTGAATTGACCCTCAAAATCTTGGCTTAATGTTGAAAACCTCATTTTCGGTAGGAGGGAGCCTGCACTTGACCTTAACTTCATATGTACAAGTATACCTATGATAATAGTGCGGCATTTGACTACTTTTCCTTTGTTGGTTTAATGTTCATAAATTTTTTATAAAAGTATAGCTCTTTATATAGCAACAAGCAAATAAATCCAAATTTTAAACTTTCTACGAAAATTAGAAAAAAAACTACAAAAAAAAAAATTCAAACTATTTAATCCAGACTAAAAGAATCCGAGTTTTATAAATAGGCGAAATTACAACCCACGGAGTTGCCATCAAACAAACAAATTTTGGCAGTTTTACTATACGGGCTGCATTTTTAGACGAAGTTTTGTATTACAAAACTTGAAAAATGCTTTAGTGGATTTTCATTTTGAACCGAACCGAA
>NW_023487009.1:0-1272 GCF_013731165.1 Rhagoletis pomonella | reverse complement strand
AACGTAAACGCATACAATAACGTAGCTTTCCATAACCAACTAAACTCCAGTTATTCAAAAACCTATTACCAATTCAAAGAAATTCTTGATAATGTCAGCACACAAACAGCTTTCACAAAAAACAGAGAGCTGAGGATAACTAAGAAACTATTGGCTAAGAAAAAAACGGAACTACCAAAACAACAGATTAAAGCTGAATATTACTCTCTATTTCAGAAGTATAAAGAAAACAACTTCACCATTTTTGCCACTGATGCTTCAGGAGGGGTAAACTCTATGGGATGTGGTGTTTACAATGTGTCACAAAAACAACATTTTTACTTTAGCATAGATTTCAAATCTTCCTCTGCTTTTAGTGAGATGTGGGCAATTGCAAAAGCGGTTGATATCGCTTTTGAAGATAATCTTAAAAAAATTGTAATTTTTACAGACAGCTTGGCGTCATGTCAACTCCTATCACAAGAAACATCCAACAACTATATAGTAGCTAATATTCATAATACACTCAACAAGGCCAAAATTCAATGTGAAGTAGTATGGACCCCAAGTCATGTAGGAATTGAATTTAACGAAATTGCAGACTACATAGCAAAATTGGCAGTCGATGTAGGTGCTCCTTTAGCAACTAAACTCACTCCTGAGGAAGCCTTAAGTCAAATAAACACAATCATTAAAAATAACTGGAATACTAAGTACCAAACAATCTCACAAGAAAAGGGAAAAACTCTAGCTAACTTTTTTCCAGAGATACCAAATAAACCCTGGTATCACAACTCAACACTCGAGGCAAAAGAAATTAAAACCATAAATAGACTATTAACAGGTCACACCTATGACAAAGAGTATTTGAACAGAATAAAAATAGTCGATACAAATATTTGTGATACCTGTCACGTCCTTGACAACTATACCCACATGATTTTCGCATGCAAAAGATATGACACAATAAGAAACAAGTACAATGCAGTTAAAAACCACAAAGACTGCACTGAAATTTTAAAAAAAAGAGACTGTGCTACTCTCAAAGAACTTTGCAACTTCATCCAAGAAGCAAATCTAGATTTTTAAAAAAAATTAAAAAAAAAAAAAATATGTCTGTTTTTTTTCCCCCCCCCCTTATATTAAAATAACTTAAGACTAGAATGCTCCAAATACATTCTTGTACCTAAGACTGACATATACATTCGTATGTGATAAAAAAATTTAAACGATCTCAAAAAAAAATTTTTACATATCTATATGTATTCATGACTTATATAATAAATGATTACG
>NW_023487008.1:0-1272 GCF_013731165.1 Rhagoletis pomonella | reverse complement strand
ACAAAAGTTAAGCAGTTCTCAGAAGTAAAAAGAGGATCAAAATGCAAAGCGTGCCGAAGCACAAAATGGCCGAAGCATTGGCAATGGCCGGTGTTCAGGTTCCCGCCACGACAACTCCGTCGCAGTTAAAATGACTTTGGGAAGAGGTCGTTGGAGTTTCGATCTTAAATCAAACTGAATTTGGAGAAACTAACGCTATTGATTCCAACGAAAATACCGTTCCCACATTTGACATCGAAAGTGGTGCTTACTCAACTGTCGTCCGACCAACTTCTGTTTTAGCTGCTGAATGTAACGAAACCGATGCTGACAATGCCGTCCTCACTGCCGCCGCAGTTGCCGAACATATTTGTACAGTTTCAGCTGACGAAGCCGACGAAACAAATGACGCTGATTTAGATGACGAATTGAATACGTTAAGAAAACGCCGAGAAATTCTTGAGCTACGCCGGCAAATTCGTGAGCTGGAAATTTGTGATGCCGGCCTAAATACAATGAAGCCAAATTTCTTAGAAATAGAACATGCCGTACCAAAATTCAGCGGAGATAGCTCCACGCGGTCTGTAAAACATTTCCTTAAATATTTCGAGGAGCTGATGCGTACAGTAAACGCAGACGAGAGATTTAAGTTCTTGAGCCTGCGCCGCTCGTCGTTTTATTTCTATCAACGACATCGGCGCTGAGCTACAACCAGCTAAAGCTAGCTTTGATCGAAGAGTTCGACGTAGCAGTTAGCAGACATGATGTGTATCGTATGCTGTCCGAGAGACGTTGGCGTAAGAATGATGAAAGCTTACATTCCTATATTCTATCAATGCAGTCTATTGCCAGTCGGGGCGAAGTTGAGGAAATTGAGGTTATTAACTTTATATTAGACGGGATTATGGGTAATGTGTCCAACATTAACCTGTTGATGACTGCACGGACGCTGAGCGAGTTAAAAGGGCTCGTTAGCAGATACTAGATAGGTACCTGAAGATATCCATGCCGCGCCGTAGTTCAACAGTAGTGCCAGCCAAGTCAAGTAATGCTACGCAGAAGACATCAGTCGCAGGCTCGAAGCAAGTATCCAACAGCAGCAAGGGATGATGGTCCGCTATGTTTCAACTGCTCGAAGAGAGGACGCCTCAAGCCGAATTGTCCATACCCGATGCGTCCAGAGGGGTTGTGTTTCCGTTGTTGGCAAACGGGAGATAGCCATCATTCATGCCCAAATCCAAAGAAGGTCCTGAAACCGATGAACGACGAATCAATTGCTGCAATCCAGAACTG
>NW_023487007.1:0-1272 GCF_013731165.1 Rhagoletis pomonella | reverse complement strand
TGTCAATTCGAATAATCGATTTTTGCCTGAAAAACAAAATCGCGTTTTATTCGGCCGAAAAAATTTTCCGAGCCAAAAGAAAAAATACGTGTCTCATTATTTGGACCAACAAACAATGTATTTGAGTTTGGTCGAAATTAAAAATTATGCTCGTACCTGACCGGTTGTCTGGAAATGGAAAGCAGCGTCTACACTTTTTATGATAAACCTTGCCGTCTTTCGTAACATTCGTACCATTATCTTTATGCGAGTTACTGCAACTTGAAAATCTAACTTGACCGGGCTAGTAGGAAACAATTTAAAATATATGGTTTAAATAGGGTAGCAATTAAAAAATATTAGTTATTCGGGTTATAATGTACTTCAATTTGGTTGACAAGTGATAATTAATTTAAAAAAACATGTGCTACTATGTTGATAAAAAAATAGAAAAAATTATTGAAAAATCCCCATCTCGAAAGATTTTCCCCTATACATGTGTAGGTATTTAAGCTCATGTGTATGTAGGTGTTTTCTTAAAACAACTATGTATACAAGTACAGCATATGTATGTACTCAGTTATGCGCATACGTTTCTCGGTAAGCTCTTTGCAGCCGTGAGCTCAATTTCAGCTTAAAGAATTTCGCCATCAAGGCCACAGAAACCCAGTTTGACACTTGCATTAACATTTTATGATCATATTCGCTGTTTAGAGACAATGGCTATTGTGACGGATATGGATTATAAAATAGTAGAAGCACACTGCACGCCATGCTAGACACATTAATGGATTAAATGCTGTCACAGGCAGCATGTATTGTCATCAGCGTTTATGAATAAAGCGCTTGAATGGAATTGTTTATGTTCACAGTTTGACACCAAAGGGTAAAGAGGGTTACACAGAGGACAAGTACTTATTCGTGCGTTTTGATGCTAAATTTTGCAGAACATACGCTAGATGAGAAAAATGCTAGTTTGTATGTATGTAGATTTTTGCAGTTGGAAGCATACATATGTATATGTTTGTCTACTGTACTGCATTCGGTTTGACTGTAAATATTAAAAAAAATACATATACGCAGCTATGATGAATGTTTACTTAAATACAATACTTAGTATATTTTTATATATACGTACTTATATTTGATATGAGTAGAGAAGCATATTTTTCCAACACATTTTTTTATATTCCGCTTATTTTCCTCGCCACAGGACCAAACAAAACGCACAAAGCCTTCCACATTACGCCGCACACTGAACGCGCTGCGACAACGTTTAACGCGACGCAGTCG
>NW_023487006.1:0-1272 GCF_013731165.1 Rhagoletis pomonella | reverse complement strand
TTTTATAAGATTTTCAAGTGCAGAAACATAATTCCTGTTGGAAAAAAATTATTCAGCCAGTATGAAAAAAATTTTATCTATAAAATTTTAAATTTTTCACACAATTAGTTTACTTTTTTTGCTTCCTATGTACTGAAAATCGAAAAGAGCTAAGGTCTTTAACATAGTCTCACAAAAGAATTTAAGAAAATTTTCAGCAATCGAAACTAAAGTGCGGTTTACTAGAAATCGGCACGCGTTCCAGCAATTCTTATACAGCAATCGTTGGAATAGATGTATCATTATTATACTAAAAGTTCATAGTACTGGCTTTAAATTTAATGGTTTTATCCGCGTTGGATGTGGCTGCTCAAAAACTAATTTTCTACAAATTCGTTAATAAAACCATCATTTTTGAGATCAAAAGTCAAATTAAAATTAAGGATACTAAAAATTCTTATTTTTCTCCCATAAATAGATGGTGGGATCTCTTATGCTTAACCAAATTAGTAAGCTAGTATTTTTGCGGGAAATTTCGCCCCTTCTTCTTATTCTAAAGTTATCCGTAATGGTGTTATCTCCGAGAATATTCTTATAAGGTTGTCACCTATTTTCAATTAGTTACAAATAAAATAAAATATCACAATATGGGTACCGAATGAAAATATTAAAAAAAAAACCTAATTCTGAAATATTTTTAAATAGGATTGCCACCTATTTACCATCGTATATTTATTAAATTCTTAGTTTAGAAATTTAAGATACAATACTATTTACTAAAAGAAAGCTTTTTAACTATTATTTGAGTTTAAATGCAGCAATATTTTTCTTGAGAGTTACCACTTTTTTTTGTAATACAAACTTTTATTTCTATTAATTTCATCGAGCATCTATACATATGTATTCACACACACACTAAAAAGGTTGCCACCTAATTTTAAATGTAAGATATTTATTATATTTAGAAAATCCAATTTTTTAAAATTTACATATTTCCATATTTCAATAGCTACACCTGAACGAAATTTTTCATGCCTGAAAAGGATTAAAACCTACCTGAGAAGCTATTAAGGGTACAATTTCAGGGTACTATTTTTTATATATGTATATAGGGAAAATATGGAAAATTCCCGAAATGAAAAATATACGAGTAGAATCCACCCATCGTCGCAAACTAAGACAGCTAGGAAAGGCCCCATTATTTAGTGGGAGTAATTGGTTGCGCCACAAAATCGTAATGAAAATATTCTCGAAAGCATCACAATGGGTCTGTGTGGGCTGAAAAAAACAATA
>NW_023487005.1:0-1272 GCF_013731165.1 Rhagoletis pomonella | reverse complement strand
GTCTTCCCCTGGTGTTTGTTTGGGGCATACCCCATTCCACGCCTCTTTCGTTGAAATCTCCAGCAACAATTATGTGGCCAGTTATATCGCGCAATTCGTCTTCAAGGTCTTCGAGCTTGCCCCTGAAGACAGGGACTGTGTCGTTTGGAGACAGGTAGCAGCTCACCAGAGTGATTTGCGCCATTTTAACCCAGACGTAGCAGCGTCCGACCCCGCTGCTCTCTGCGCGATGGTTGGGGTTAGCAATCCATATCGCGGCCGAGTCTGATTGGTCAACATGCCAGGTTTCCTTTGTTCTATAGGGTTCACTGATGATGACAGCGTCTGCTCTTTGTTCAAGAACCAATTGGTCCAGCAGGTCATCAGCTACCCTACTCCTGTTCATGTTGCCTTGTATAAATTTAATCATATTCTCCCAAGCTTTGTCTTAGCCTCAGCAAGGGCATCCCTGAAGGCCTTGCACGCTCCCGACCCGGGCAGGTGATGGGCATTTTTCTGTCCATCTCCTGCCGAGCACAGGTAGCATCTTGGGCTTTCTTTACACGCAGAGGCTATGTGGCCCTGCTGACCACATTTCCAGCATGAACTGCTTCTGTCTGGGCCTTTGCATGCCGCCTTTTTGTGGCCATACCCCAGACAGCGGAAACACTTTGGACATCCGCGCGCTCTCGGACGCGGCAGATAATCCAACCTACTCGCAGCTTCCCCTTTTCAATAAGAGTCCGGCCTGGCAGTTCGTCGATTTCCACCACAGCCATTCTTTGTTCTCGCGAGTTTACAGCGAGGAGAGAGACGCGAAGTTGGCCATTCATCTTGTCTCCTAACTCCCCGCGTATAGCGCTCTCCACTAGAGCGCAGAGTGGCCGGAAGGACGAAGGAGAGTTTCGGTCCCCTTTGCCCTTGAGTATAAGCACCAGTCTCGCCTTCTTCCATTGGCTTGGGAAAACCCGGGCCCTAAGGCAGCTGTTGTACATGTTAAGCAGAAGATGAGGGCTCGTTTCCGCTGCTAACCTGATTGCCTACGCTGGTATGCCATCTGGGCCTGGAGCCTTGCCGGCTTTCATACTTCGCAGGGCTAGCTTCAGCTCGTCTGTCGAAAACAGTGGTGCCTCGGCTTGCTCCTCGACGAACACTGTGTCGGCTCTTAGTGGGTGTGTGGGGAATAGCGCATCCACTATATTCTTAACTCGGGCCTCATCCATCGCCTGTGATGATGTATGGAACTTTTTCATCACTATTTTGTATCCCTGGCCCCAGGGATCGCGATCCACT
>NW_023487004.1:692-1273 GCF_013731165.1 Rhagoletis pomonella | reverse complement strand
ATTATAACAAGTGGACATACAGCTGATTTCGCAAACACAAAGATTATAGACAAAGAAAGAAGGGAGTCAACCCGATATACACTAGAAAGCCATAGGATAATGCAAAGAAAGAAAAACACAATGGACAGAAAAGAAGATACGGACCACATTGCGGCCGCTTACATTTCTTGTTTAAGATTACAAATAAAAATGTTTATTATTTTAGTATTGACAAAGCTACCACAAAAGATGGTACAGATGCGCTGTACTTAGGCGTTAATCAAAGTTCTTAAACATTGTGAGTTTTTTGTCCTCAAATTGTTGTTTTTATATAACTTTTAATTCCATATATGTATATGTATGTTTGTATGTTATACTCATTAATTTTTGATTACAATGTGCCTTTGTATTTTTGGTTTGTGGCAGACTTAATAAAGCTGGATTGCCCCTGAAGATGCTAAAAATGTTTTAGCGAAACGTTGGGCCAGAAAGTGGAATAATGTAGTTTTATTCGCACTAAAAACATAGATCACACTAGACTGGTAACATAATATTTAATAAAAAAATTAATTGTTTTTATTATTTTTAACCAATTTTTAAAC
>NW_023487004.1:0-592 GCF_013731165.1 Rhagoletis pomonella | reverse complement strand
AACGACAAAATCAAAAACAGTTTTAATGCACAAAACAAGCCAAAAGGCAAATTATGCAACAAAAAATTAATTGTTTTTATTATTTTAAACCAATTTTTAAACCGCTTCCCAAGTCCCAATTTTTTTTAAATAAGGCTGTTTAAACAAAAAACAATTAAACGACAAAATCAAAAATAGTTTTAATGTGCAAACCAAGCCAAACGGCAAATTATGCAATACAAAAATTAATTGTTTTTATTATTTTAAACCAATTTTTAAATCGCTTTCCAAGTCCCTATTTTTTTTTTAAATAAGGCTGTTTAAACAAAAAACAATTAAATGACAAAATCAAAAACAGTTTTAATGCACAAAACAAGCCAAACGCCAATTTATGCAACAAAAAAATTAATTGTTTTTATTATTTTAAACCAATTTTTAAACCGCTTTCCAAGTCCCTATTTTTGTATTTTTAATAAGGCTGTTTAAACAAACAAAAATTAAACGACAAAATCTAAAACAGTTTTAGTGCACAAAGCAAGCCAAACGGCAAATTATGGAATAAAACCATTTATTGTTTTTATTATTTTTAACCAATTTTTAAACCGCTTTCCAG
>NW_023487003.1:0-1273 GCF_013731165.1 Rhagoletis pomonella | reverse complement strand
CGAAGAGCGATCCGAAGTAAAGCATTTTTTTCCAAAATTTAATAATCTCGTTTTTCCTCAAATTTATATATATATACGTTTTTTCCAATATTAGACTTAGCGATAGGGTAAAACCTTGACCGCCCGCAGACTGCCCGGGGTCCAACTCTGCATGGCTTTCCTCGAAGCTAAGTCATGTAGGGCTGTAACTCCCTCCTGTAACTCTTCCCTACCGATCATTTCTCTGCTGGTAGAGAATATTCGTCATTCATTACTACTCCTTAGCAGTAGAGAACAAGGCGAGAATTCAGATATAAATTCGCCCTGGTAGAGAATTGAGACAGAGACGAGCTACTGGACTAGCGGAGGCCGTACTGTGAAGACCGACTAAGTTCGGCAATTGGGGGGTGGCTAACTCTAGCCAACGGATGTGAATAGAGAATCTTTTTTTTCTCGCACTGTCCTTTTCACTGGGCGCTTTGGCGGTCGGGGACAAACCACCCAGTATCCTCCCCGAGCATCTATATTCACAGGACGTTCACGCGCGCTCCCACCGGGAGTCGTGAACTGCCTGATAATCCGCACTCCCATTAGGATGGTCTTTTAGGAGTTTTGACGAGTTCTCCTTATCAAAATGTCTAATGCCTTTCAGAGTTTTGACGAGTTCTCCTTATCAAAATGTCTCATGCCTTTCGGAGTTTTGACGAGTTCTCCTTTAAGAAAATATCTCTTGGGCCGCAAAGCCATAATTAATAGGAAACAAAATAAATATATACACGTTTTTCCCAGCCGCCGGACGGCTATAAACTCGCGGCCAAGTGTCCTTTTCAGGACAGCCTGTGTTCTTCTTAGCGGTGTTGAACTAGTGGGGGGCAGGGTGTTAACACCGACTAAGTTCGGCACTTTGGGGGTAGGCTTCTCTGGCCTAAAACAATAGAGAACCACCGCAACACCGGACTTGAATTTTTTTTTTCAAGAGTTTCATCTTTATTATTCTGACTCAGGCATTTCGAAAAGAACGCTTAATTCAACCTATACTTAGTCACAACCGGGATTGAGTTCCGAGTCGAGTATGCTAGGCAAACTCTGACCTATCTTTTATTTTTATTTTTTCTACCAGAATTACGAAAACCATCCTGACGTACTGAAACCCCTGATTGAACCTTTTAAGTCATAAAATTCATTGTTCTACAAATGCAAGAATATTAGGAGTTTGACTCAGTATTAACTAAATCAGTAGACGTAATTTTCAGAGACCGACTACACAATAACGAGTCCACCCAGCATTACCAGC
>NW_023487002.1:0-1273 GCF_013731165.1 Rhagoletis pomonella | reverse complement strand
TCAGGAAGCTGCAGAGAAAAAAGATGCCGCCTACAGGGCCACGCTGCGATCGGGCGCAACGCGCGCTATGTACGACCACTATAGGGATCTGAAGAGGGAAGCCGGGAGAGGCCGAAATATCCGAATGTCCGAAAATTTTACCAGAGAGTTAGGCGACTTACGGAAGGTTTCAAGAACAGCGAGTACTACTGTAAGAACAACAATGGCGACCTAGTAACCGTTGTTCAGGACGTACTTAAATTATGGAGCAAACAATTTTCCGCCCTGCTGAATGGTAGCAGCACGAAAAGTTATGCGATGGTCACGGAGTCGACCTGACTATGACGAGGTACGAATAGCAATAACGCGGCTGAAAAACAACAAACCTGCTGGAGCTGACAGCCTGCCAGCTGAGCTATTCAAGTACGGCGGCGAGGAATTGATAAGGTGAATGCATCAACTCTTATGCAGAATATGGTCAGATGAACGCATGCCCGACGACTGGAATTTAAGTGTGCTCTGCCCAATCCAAAAGATCGGGCGACCCCGCCATTCGCGCCAACTACCGCAGAATCAGCCTACTAAGCATAGGTTACAAGGTTTTATCGAGCGTATTGTGTGAAAGACTGAAGCCCACCGTCAATGAACTGATTGGGCCTTATCAGTGTGGCTTTAGGCCTGGAAAATCCACCAAAGACCAGGTATTCACAATACGCCGAATCTGGGAAAAGACCCGCGAGAAAAGGATTGCCACTCACCACCTATTTTTCGACTTTAAAGCCGCAGTACTGAAAGGAGTTGCCTATACGCCGCTATGTCTGAATTTGGCATCCCCTCAAAACTCATACGGCTGTGTAAAATGACGTTGAGCAATACCACCTGCTCAGTCAGAATTAGGAAAGACCTCTCCGAGTCGTTCGCCACCAAACGGGGTTTCAGACATGGCGACTCCCTTTCATATGACTTCTTTAATCTGATGTTGGAGAAGATAATAATAGCTGCAGAGCTCTACCGCTCGGGAACAATTAACTACAAGAGCGTGCAATTGCTGGCTTATGCCGATAACATCGACATCATCGGTAACAAAAACCGCGAAGTCTGTTCTGCGTTTTCCCAGTTCGATAAGGGAGCAAAGCGAATGGGTCTGGTGGTAAACGAGGACAAGACGAGGTATCTCCTGTCATCAAACATACTGTCAGCACATTCGCGCTTTGGCACCCACCTCACTGTTGACAGTTACAATTTCAAGAAAGTAGAGAATTTCGTTTACTTGGGAACCAGCATTAACACCGAT
>NW_023487001.1:0-1273 GCF_013731165.1 Rhagoletis pomonella | reverse complement strand
TTTAAAATTAAATTGCTTGCAAACGTCAAGAATTGGAAAAATTCCTCCCAGCCGTTCTACCTTCCTATTTTTTTATCATGATAAATTCGAGCTCAAGCTCAGAAACACATTCTCATTTTATTATTATTATTATTATTACATTACAACCCTTTTATCAACTTGCAATATTGTATGTCCAGACCACCACACTATAAATATAGCAAAGGTATTTATGGCAAACCCAGTCTAGGTGTCAACCTCGTCGTAGGTATCATATCAAAGACATAGAATTAGAAAAACTCTAGAGATAGATGTCGCCTCGCCAGAAGAAGTTAAAAATATGCACTACATACGCTACAGCGGAAATGGTCGACACGCCATTTCTTTAAATGAAATTAATTGCTGCTATATGTATATTTGTACATATGTAGGCATTTACTACATGTGAGCAAACCACATTTTGCTTGCATAGTCTTTGGGAGGAGGTAGCACAGGGGCTGAACTCCTTAAATGGTCCAACACGCACGGCAATCAAATGGAGAGAGGTTGTGTATACATATATGCAATATTACTCATTTTGTGCATCAATGGCTACGTTGTTTTCTTTACAGACATTAGGGAAATGGAAAAATCAATTAGGCACGCGAGCGCGACGCATTAAAATGGACCAACGACTGACTGGTGGTGGACCATCCGCTAACAGACCTCTCAGTGACTTCGAAGAGCTAGCGCTGGACACATTTGGAACAGCAGCAGTTGGCGGTTTGGTACATGTAAGGACTTTAGGCGTTGCAGTCGCAAGTAACGGAGAGCCACTTCCTCTTAGCCCTGGGTTTTTGGAGACGCCCAGCCCTAGTGTACCACTGCCTCTCAGCCCTGGAGTTGCAGATGTTATAAGCCCAAGTGTCTCGCTGCCTCCCAGCGCTGAAATTACAGATATAATCGATGCAAGTGCCTTGCTACCTCCCAGCCCTGAAATTACAGATGTAATCGGTCCAAGTGCCCCGCTGCCTTCAAGCCCTGGAAGTATAGATGTAATCGGTCCAAGTACCCCGCTGCCTCCAAGCCCTGTAATTGCAGGTGCAATCAGCCCAAGTGCTTCGCTGCTCCTCACACATGGAATTGGGGAGACTTCTACTGATATTCTTCCATCGCATCCAAGTTCTTCTGTTGTGCAGCTACAAAGCTCTCCAAGTATCTCTACACGTGAAAAACCAATCAAGTCAGAAGAAATGTTATCTATGTTTCTGCAAAGCATGAAAACCAGAGATCAAAAAATGCAAGAAGTGGAAAA
>NW_023487000.1:0-1273 GCF_013731165.1 Rhagoletis pomonella | reverse complement strand
ATCATTATGGACGACCTTCTGGACAACACCATCTCGGAGCTGAAACAACACTTCAATATTGACATTAAGTTTATCACCAAATATGTAGACGATATTTTTACAATAACAAAACTCAACGACGTGAATACAATTCTAGAGACTCTAAACAAATACCACCCCAAACTTCAGTTTACCATGGAAATGGAAGAAAACGCGATCATACCTTTCCTTGATGTCCGTATATACAAAAACAACAACAATATTGTTCTAAACTGGTTCTCCAAACCAACGTCGTCTGGACGCCTGATCAATTATTTCTCCTCCCAACCAACTAAATATAAAATAAACACAGCGAAAAATTTTATACACAAAATACTGACGATAAGCCACCAAAAATTTCACGAAGCCAACAAAGAAAAAATACACAGCATTTTAAAAAGCAACAATTATCCCGACCACAGCAAAATAAAACGCCAACCACAGCAACAACAAATACACCAAAGAAGTACTACAGCATCACTTACATCCTCAAACTAAGCGAAAACATTGATAGCAGAAAATTAAAGGAACAAAATATAACTCTCGCCTAAAAAACAAATAACACGTTAGCTAGAATCTACACCAGAACAAAAAGCACACTAGACATACAGCAACAAAACAACTTTGTTTATGAAATAAAATGTACGGGCAAAGAGAACGAAAACTGTGGTAAAGTGTACATAGGGACAACAAAACGCGCATTAGGTGTTCGCATAGCCGAACATGAAACAGATATAAGGAAACAAAAACACAGCACAGCCCTATCCCAGCAGATTTTAAATTGCGGCCACACAGCTGATTTCACTAGCACTAGGATTATTGACAAGGAAAAGAGGGAAATGACGAGATACAGATTGGAGAGCTTAAGAATATTACAAAAAAGGGAGAATACGATCAACAAAAAAGGAGATACGGATAACCCGGCCGACAACATGTTATGCATAGCAAAATAAACAATTTAGTAATGACAAGACTACCATAGAGAGTGGTACTGATTATGTATATAGGAATAAATGTTAAATTTTGAAACAAATGTTTAATATTATTGTGAGTGTGTATATGTTTTTTTGCAATAGCCCATAATTCTTGTCACACACACATGTATGCCCACTGGTATTATTCATTTCAACATGTTTTGTTTTCTCCTTGTATTTCTTATTTGGGACTTAATAAACATAGTCGCCCCTGATGATGCTGGAAATTTGAGTGAAACGTTGGGCAACGAAAGTGAAATATGTGTTTTTATTTGCACCAT
>NW_023486999.1:0-1273 GCF_013731165.1 Rhagoletis pomonella | reverse complement strand
AATAGTCAATTGTATTTTAGAAAGCGTAAATTGGATTTTAGAATAGTTTTTGCTTCAGTTACGGTGAGCCAAAGTTAGTCTTTTGGAATCAGTCTTCAGCCAAGCTGGACGTCTTTGGTAGCTAATAGTCTAAGGTATTCACCCATTGGTAAATATATTTCCCATCCTATGATGTATTCCCTTTTTTTTACTATTGATTATTTTATTGAAATAGACCAATTCCAAAAACTTCAGTTAAATCCTTTCCTGCTAACTTCGTCGGAAGATAAATCCGTGAATTCATATAACGTTAGTTTTCTAGTTATTTATAAAATTCAAACAACGATGGTGAATTGTATGGTCGCAGCGGAGTTTTTAACTCAAGTCTCTACTCTCCTATCACGAAATCACTAAAAGGGGAGGAAAAGCAACAGGAAATACGATCCAACATCAGTAACCAGATTGAAAGGCATACGGAAGCCAAGCGCACGCGGACGGACAAAGTTGAACAAACATATGGAAATTTCCATAAAACGGCTAGCGCAGCGTGGTAGATTACAGTTGTGCCCAAGTGAGAATAAAAAAAGAAGATTTTAAATGTAAAAAGAAAGCGAAAGTAAAGAGATTTAAAATAAGCAAAGAAAAATTCAGAGTTAAAATTATTATATATACGTACATACATTTACTAAATAGGCGAAGAATAGGAGAAAGTACATTTATGTCCATGTAGGTTTAACTTTACAATAATTTATTAAAAAATACTTAATTTAATATTTTACAAAAACTATGTATTTCTCATATGAAGAAAAATATTTGAATAATAATAAAAATTTTCCGGATGATTGATGAACCACAAAAATCACTCAAATCTAAAATTTCAAAAATTACAAAGTTGAAATGAACACAGTACAATAAAAGATAAAAACACAAACACAAACCCTAAAATACTCCCCCTTCTAGAGAATTAATGTTATATAAATTAAAAGTAACTCGTTTCTTTTTTGATGTTATGTTATTCATTATATTAGCGCTTGTTTCAGGTGTTAGTTCTGTTTCAATGATTGCTGGTTTTAATCTGTGTATCGGAATTGTTTTAACTTCATTATCTACTTCAAGTTTAAAATATTTTGGGTTTTTTTTCCACAACCTTATAAGGTCCTTCGTATGGTTGTTGCAATGATCTTTTATTAATAATGCGCATAAAAACAAACTTACAAGTCTCCAAATCCTCTGGTATATATACACCAGTATCAGAACTTGGATTAGGCTTTCAATTTGAATTAACATTTTTAAA
>NW_023486998.1:0-1274 GCF_013731165.1 Rhagoletis pomonella | reverse complement strand
TTTTTCACTAAAGCCGTGGCCAAATCGAAAGACGAGAAAAAACTATCGGCATATATTGTTCGTCCAGAACCGGTGTACTTTTCGACCAATTTTAAAACAACCTTCTCGTCTTGATTTACCGCATGCGCTTCATTTGTCTGTTTTCCAACACATATTATTCCTTTCAGTGGGTAATTGGAATTGGCTTAATATCGTATTTTGCTGGTTTCTATGGAATATACTGGGTGAAGCGCGTGCGGCCTCGGTACGAGAATAATTGTGCATCAATTGGTTCTGGGCACCCGGAACATATAGACGCTCCAACTTGCTCATGAGCATGTTCCAAACGACGTCAATGGCGGCCGGTTTGATTTTTCATAGTCGAGCGGGTCTCGTGTTGCCGTTATCGAATCGAATTTATTGTATGCTAGCTGTACCCTGCCACGCTTTGCTGTGGCATATTTCTGTTATATGGACGAATAATTTATCGAAACAAAGCATACGTTTCATATGTGTTTGGTTATGTAATAAGTACTGGTGTGCACACAATATTTGTTATTTTTCCATTCTCTGCATAGATATCAAGGATATCTGGCTTGCCGACACAGGAACACGCAACATCTGAGAAGCAATCCGCATCTAAATCTAAACCATACTTTTCCAAAGTTTGACCTGGAGCATTATTGATTGTGATTCCGAATGTCAATCGAATTGGGAATTCAAATCCTTTAAATTGAATCATCATCATTAAATAGAATCATGGGAATTCTTCACCTTTGAAAGGCCACGTTAAAATCTCTTCTTGCATTACGTTCTTCATCAATTTCTTAACTGCGAGTCGCATTCCGTTGCAGAGTTTTCGCTGATTAATATTCCGCAACATGATAACTGTCAAACCTATTTTTAATTTCAGTATGTGAGGTCTCCCTGGAAGATCAATCGAGTTCAAAAATTTCGTTGGATGGTCTTTTTCCCCAACGGTGTTTATCGACGAATATGCTATTTCCTCACGTTGAATACTGGATTGAATAACATTAGTGGTATTCACCACAGTGAGCAAGTGGTCTCGCAGTCTAGTAAAAGAGCTGATCAGCTCAAGCAACGACTGTTGTCAATACCACTATTATTTAGTTGATAGACCTGCTTATTCTTCGCAGCAAGAATAGCCCGTTCACTGAGCCAATCGTGATTCCTAAAATTATTTTTCTTAATAAAGAAACATTCTTTCGATCAGTTCTCCTTTCGATGTTTCTAATTTACAAAAATTATCAGGCCATGAAATTCGTCTTAATCTC
>NW_023486997.1:0-1274 GCF_013731165.1 Rhagoletis pomonella | reverse complement strand
GTCTCTGTTTGGATGCTCGAAAGGTGAATGAGAGGACGATCAAAGACCCGTACCCACTGCCACATATCGACGGAATTCTCAGAAGACTCCAGAATACCAGGTTTATTTCAGCTATTGACCTAAAGGACGCGTTCTGGCAGATTCCGTTAGAACCCAAATCAAGAGGAAAGACTGCTTTTACTGTGCCTGGTAGACCACTGTACCAGTTCACAGTCATGCCGTTTGGACTGTGCAACGCGGCACAAAGAATGTGTCGTTTAATGGACAAGGTCATACCCGCTTCATTACGTGAATGTGTATTTGTTTACCTTGACGATTTGTTAGTGTGTTCAGAAGATTTCTCGTCCCATATATGTTTGCTAGAAAAGGTCTCTCGGTGTTTGCGTGAGGCAAAATTGACAATAAACGTAGAAAAGAGCAAGTTCTGTTACAAAGAGGTGCGATATCTCGGCTACGTAGTCGGTGATGGGTGTATCAGAACGGATGCCAACATGGTTGCAGCTGTGAGGGACTTTCCCGAACCTAAAACCCCAAAACAGCTAAGACGGTTCCTGGGCATGTCAGGTTGGTACCGACGATTTATCCAGGATTATGCGACCATGGCAGCCCCGCTGCACGACTGCCTCTCAAAAGACAAAATTAAAAAGTTTACGATGACTGAAGAGGCCAAAGTTTCCTTTGGGAAGCTCAAACAAAGTTTGATTACGGCGCCCGTACTGACTCATCCGGACTTCAACAGACGCTTCTATATCCAATGTGACGCATTGACAGACGGAGTGGGAGGGGTTTTGTTTCAATTAGACGACGACCAAAACGAACGACCAATTGCGTATGCTTCAGCTAAGCTAAACAAAGCCCAAAAGAATTACAGCATTACCGAGCTTGAATGCTACGCTGCGATCGTATGTGTTAAGAGGTTCAGGCCATACGTCGAAGGTCTTCCATTTACCATCATCACGGACCATGCAAGCCTAAAGTGGCTCATGCACCAAAAGGATTTATCTGGACGGTTGGCAAGATGGAGCCTGAAACTTCAAAGTTTTGATTTCGAGATTGAGCACAGAAAGCGAGCTCAAAACATAGTGCCTGATACGCTATCAAGGATGAATATGGACGAACTAAAATTAAATCGGACGGCTACGTGTACCGGCGAACAAGGTTTGACAGGGGGGACGAGCTTCAAGCAGACCAAGCCTGGAAGCTTTGGGTTCCGTCGGAGTTGCGACGGGGGCTGGTTGAGTCTTCTCACAGCTCACCTTCCACTGGTCATGGTG
>NW_023486996.1:0-1274 GCF_013731165.1 Rhagoletis pomonella | reverse complement strand
GGCGGCTTTTCATATAACGGTAAATTTCAGAAATGCTTGAAATTTCAATATTTTGAAATTTAAGGACGCTAGTTTACTTAAAATTTATACACGCCGGCTTATCATGTAGCGGTAGCTTTCGGAAAGGTGGAAAACATATATTTAATACTTGCGCCGGGTATTTAATGTTCGGCTCCGCCCGAACTTAGACTTTCTTACTTGTTTCAATTGGAACAGTCCCAAAAGCCTCATTAATATTATAATCTTACTTAAAAACAGCTATTTAACATATTGAAAGATTTTGATAAAAATTGTCTCAACTGCAACACCGTGGGACAGAAAATTCTACACACACAAAAAAAATAATATATTCGCGAAACAAGAGGTCAAAAATAGTGAAACTACGCTTTTAGTTTTTCTCTCTGGCGTCAGGATTTTTCTTAAAGGTTTTTGAAATTTTAAAGAAATGATAAATTCGATTTTTTTTTAAGAAAACTAAAAGCAATGAGAACAAGTAAGAAAGTCTAAGTTCGGGCGGAGCCGAACATTAAATACCCGGCGTAAGTACTAAATATATGTTTTCCACCTTTCCGAAAGCTACCGCTACATGATAAGCCGGGGTGGATACATTTTAAGTAAATTAGCGTCCTTAAATTTCGAAATATTGCAGTTTCAAGCATATCTGAAATTTACCGTTATATGAAAAGCGGCCTCAATTTTAGTCCGATTTCAACAATTTTCAACGGTTTGCTTTTATGTGGCAAGCACAATAACCATACCGAGCTTGGTACAAATTGCTAGAACGGTTAGCGAGATACATATATGTGATCACAAGTGGGCGGTGCTACGCCCATTTTCCAAAATTTTGTCATAAACGTATTTCTTGGTAAAGAATTGTTGCAATCATCAATTTTGAATAAATTAGCTTCAATATTTACTGATTTATCGAAGATTTTGTATTTCTCGAAATTACCGTTATATGGGATGTGGGCGTGGTTATTGTCCGATTTTAGAAATTTTCGGCCAGTTGGTATGCTGTACCAGGACCAACAACTGTGCCAAGTTTGGAAGAAATTGGTGTAGCGGTTACCAAGATATACACATGTAACCATAAGTGGGCGTGGCTACGCCCATTTGCCAAAATTTTGTAATATTCTTATTTTTCGTCTAAAACTCATTGCAAATATCAATTTTGAGTGAATTATCTTCAGTAGTTACTAAAATATCGCAGTTTTCGTTTTTCTGAAAATTACCGTTATATGGGAGGTAGGCGTGGTTATTGTCCGATTTTTTAA
>NW_023486995.1:0-1274 GCF_013731165.1 Rhagoletis pomonella | reverse complement strand
ATGAAGACTGCTATCTCCTCAATCTTGCTCTGGAGTCCGTTGCAGTTGAGTTGGAGTACGTTCGTATGCCTTGGGAGGCTGGTCGCGATACGGGGGGTGAGGGAAGTGTGGGGCCTACCTTCGGCCTGTTGCGCCTGACGCAGTTGCTGTTGCAGCCTGATGGTAGGTGGCTGCGATGTGGGCGTTGTTGTCTGCGCCGGCGGTGCACTACAACAAGGGGCGCTGTAGTTGGTAGTCCACTCGCGTGTGGTGCGTAGACCAGAACATAGCCGGAAGTGGCACCAGCCAAGGCATGTATTGCATTTGACTGACGTCACATTCCGGTATATTCTGTTCTGGCACACGGAGCAGATGGTGTGGGCAACCAGTAGCTGCTGGTTGGCTCGCGCTCGCGAGTGGGACCGGCCGGTAGGTTGTGTAGGTGGGGTGTGTTGGGAGGTTTGCTGTTGCTCAGGGGAGCTTCTGGGGGCCGTGCAGGCTCTTCGGGTGCTAGGTCGCACCCGTGCATTACGCGAGTGGGTAGCCGTGGAGGCTGATTGTGCCATTTGGCTTGAGCAACAGGGAGCCACAAAGTTTGTGGTCCACTCCCGGTGAGACCTAAGGCCAGAGCAGGTTCTTAGGTGACTCCATACGTTGCAGGAGTTGCACCTAACTGAAGTGGAGTTCGGGTGGAGTCGATTCTGGCAAACACAGCAGAAGTAAATTTCAGGTCCGGGGTTGGGCTCTACGCCCGCCCGGAGAAGAAGGATGCGGAGCAATCCGGCTGCAAGGTATTGCTCCATGGACGAATAATGATTGGTGGGTATCGCCGATCTAGACGGGATTAGATCGCCGAAACAACAACCCTTGGTCGGGTAAAACCCGAGTCATTCCGGTACGTAGAACCGGCTGTCGTGGGAGTGGTTGTACCTCATTAATAGTTTCCAGTGTTTTTTTATTACTTCCTTCAAATTTGACGCCGATTGCCGTTTTTTACCGGATTTGCACATTGTGATGCTAAACATCCGGTTCATATGTACATATATATGTGCAAAAACCGAGTACCTTAGTAGAATCTAACTAGTCACAGTTCTTTAAGCGAAGCTGTAAATTAAAATACATACATACATATATGTATATTTTTAGTTGGCAATTGTATTTCATTAATTAAACAAACCATTGTTAACATTTATAAGTTATATTAATTATTGCTTGTGTGAGTACAGCAGTATCCAATAGCCGCCCAGCCAGCAAGAAAACGTACATTTTACGAACATTATGTTTTACGAGGGATT
>NW_023486994.1:0-1274 GCF_013731165.1 Rhagoletis pomonella | reverse complement strand
GTAACGGCTAACTGTGCTTACATACAATATATTTATGTATATGGTTACGTACAAGTACATGGGTTGACAAAATAGGTACAAACATATGTATATAAAATTGGAGAGTATAAGAGCACTGGACGGCAGCCGCTCTTCAGCGACACCAGTTTCTTACCGCGAGCATTTAAGTGGTGGCCAGATCAGTCGAATTCTGCACAACATTTCCTCATCAGGCTTCTTTCAGTAGGATGCGAACCGACGATCCCACTGACTCAGCCAGTTGCCTACGCTCTGTGCTATTACTGTGGTCCACTATTTCACTTGTTAAGCCAACTACAATCAAGCGCAGCTGTTCCGCTGCAACTCACTTGATCATGTGGTTGTTGGTTTTTGTTAATATTTCTATTATTAGAATGTTTAACTTTTAGGTGTGCTCGTCCTTAAGTTATTTGTTTTTGGTTATTTTATGGCCTTTAACAATTATATTCAACAATTTTTATTGAGCTCGAGGCCATGTTTTAATGAAAACTTATTGTGGAAAAGCAACAATAAGTGGAAAAAAAGGTAGAAGTGATAGCTATATCGGAAATCACCACATTTCCTCATCAGACTTCTTTCAGTAGGATTCGAACTGACGATCCCACTGACTCAGCCAGTTGCCTGTGCTCTGTGCTAAGTTCGCCTTGTTAATTCTTGTTGCTTACTTCCACTATTTCAGTTGCTAAGCCAACTGCAATCAAGCGCAGCTATTGCGCTGCAATTCACTTGATCATGTGGTTATTGGCTTTGTTGGGTTTTGTTAATATTTCTATTATTAGAATGTTTAATTTTAAGGTGTGCTCGTCCTTAAGTTATTTGTTTTTGTTATTTTATGCCCTTATAACAATTATATTCAACAATTTTTATTGAGCTCGAGGCCGTTTTTTAATGAAAACTTATTGTGAATAGCAACACTAATTTAAAAAAAAATTTAGAAGTGATAGCTATTTCGGAAATCACATTTCCTCATCAGACTTATTTCAGTAGGATTCGAACCGACGATCCCATTGACTCAGCCAGTTGCCTACGCACTGTGCTAAGTTCGCCTTGTTAATTCTTGTTGCTTATTTCCACTATTTCACTTGTTAAGCCAATTAGAATCAAGCGCAGCTATTTCGCTGCAATTCACTTCTTCATATGGTTGTTGGTTTTGTTGGTTTTTTGTTAATATTTCTATTATTAGAATGTTTAACTTTTAGATGTGCTCGTCCTTAAGTTATTTGTTCCTGTTATTTTATGGCCTTATAACAATTATA
>NW_023486993.1:0-1274 GCF_013731165.1 Rhagoletis pomonella | reverse complement strand
CACAATTGTAGAATATTTTTCCATAACTTTTTACTTTGTGCTCAGAATTTTTACCCCACAAAATTTGTTACGAATACTCCAAATGCTATTCAATGGACTCAGAGTTCGGCTAAGCACAATGCAGTGAATATCGTCCGGAAAGAGCGGAATTGCAAAGCGTACCTTTGAAGGGTTCCACTTCCTATGCATCTTTGATAACTGCTCTACTTTTACAATATTCTCATGGCAGCCTTCCTATTTGGAGCTTCTCATATCCAAAGTAAAAAAAAATATTATAATAGAAAGTGGTGCATATATTGAGCAAAATACGCTCTGCCAGTATTTTTTTCCGGCAGTATATAGCTTCAGAAATCATATACATATGTGCTCCTCGATTCCAAACACAAGCGTACAGATTTAAAAATAAAAACTGAAATGCAGTTTTTATGAGCTATTAAAGTGCCAAAATATCGAATACGGGACAAATACGGGACATTAAAAGAAATACAGAACACTTGGCGTCTGGTATGAAATAAATAAATTACCAGGACAACTGACGAAGACTAGTCCTTTGTTGTCCCATATAACACAGGACGATTGGTCACCATACCTATACCCATTCTAGCAGTGTGAGCAGCCAAAGGCCTATAGTCTTTGCGGACAGCTTACAGTCTAGACAAGTTTTTCATTTACAGTTTTGATTTGAAAGAAAAATCACGAAGAAGTCGAAAGACCACGAGTTTCTACAGACTGTGCAGTATTTATTGATATTCCTCTCAACTTCAAAAAGCCGTGTTTTGTAAGTGCTTAGAAATCTGTCTCCCAATGCCGCTTATTCCTTGAAAAATTCGATGTCATACCTACAATCAGAGATCAAAAGTGAGTGCATAGTGTTTTTTGTTAAATGTTTGCAATGCTTTTCAAGTTAGAATTTTTTTGTAATTTAGTTTTTTTGATAAAAATATGGTTCATGCTTTAATCAAAACCTCATAGGTCCAACTTTAAAATTTTATACAGAATTAAAAAAAATCAACAAATTTTAATCGAAATTTTGAACGTTTTAGTCTTTTGGTTATGCAGGTACAGCAGTTATATCGTCGCTCCCAACGAAGAGTAGCACATCTCAAATTACCGTGGAAGACTAGCACGTTTCACTATTCGCGTCGAAGACTAGCACATTTCATTATTCGCGTCGAAAAGTAGCACATTTCAGATTCTCGCGTGGAAGACTAGCACATTTCACTAATCGCGTGGAAGACTAGCACATTTCAGATTTTTGCGTGGAAGACTAGCAC
>NW_023486992.1:0-1274 GCF_013731165.1 Rhagoletis pomonella | reverse complement strand
GCGAGATTCTTCAACATCTCGCTCATCTGCGCCCATGCCCCGACGGATACCAAAATCGTGTTTGGCGACTTCAATGCCAGGGTGGGCCAGGAAGGGATCTTTGGAACCACCGACGGAAAATTCAGCCTCCACGACGAAATGTCCGACAACGGACTGAGGCTGATCGACTTCGCCGGGGCCCGAAACATGGTAGTATGCAGTACTAGGTTCAAGCATAAAAAGATCCATCAAGCTACGTGGCTGTCTCCGGATCGAAAAACGAGAAACCAAATCAATCATGTTGTGATAGACGGAAGGCACGCTTCCAGTGTTTTAGACGTACGCACACTCCGAGGCCTAGACATTGACTCGGACCACTATCTTGTTGCAGCCAAGATACGCACCCGCCTCTGTGGAGCAAAAAATCTGCGCCCAAATATGCAAGGAAATCTTAACGTCGAAAAGCTGCAATCACAACAGACAGCCAGCGCTTACGCTACTCGACTCTCACACCTGCTCTCAGAGAGCACTCTTCAACAAACCGACATATGCGAGCTGTGGAACCACATTTCCCGCTCATTAAGTACCGCCGCCGAAGAAGTAGTCGAATTTCAGCGAGCCCGAAAGAACAACTGGTACGATGAGGAGTATCAGGAAGCTGCAGAGGAGCAAGCGCCTACAGGGCCCAGCTGCGATCGGGCGCAACGCGCGCTATGTGGGACCGCTTCTGATGAGGGAAGCGAGACGTATTTGCTGCAATAAGAAGAGAGAGGCCGAAATACGTGAGTGCGAGGAGCTTGAAATGCTGGCCGACAGGAAGAATGCCCGAAAATTTTACCAGAGAGTTAGGCGACTTACGGAAGGTTTAAAGACTGGGGCGCACTCCTGTAAGAACAATAATGGTGGCCTAGTAACTGATGTCCAGAGCGTACGTAAATTATTGAGGGAACACTTTTGCGCCCTACTAAATGGTAGCAGCACGGAAAGTTGTGGAGAAGAAGAACCCGAGCCCGCAATCGATGATGAGGGAGTCGATGTTCCTCCGTCTGACCATGACGAGGTAGGAATAGCAATAATGGTGGCGAGGAGTTGATAAGGTGCATCATCAACTCTTGTGCAGAATATGGTCAGATGAACGCATGCCCGACGACTAGAATTTAAGTGTGCTCTGCCCAATCCACAAGAAAGGTGACCCCGCCATTCGCGCTAACTACCGCGGGCTCAGCCTTCTACGCATAGGTTACAAGTTCTTATCGAGCGTATTGTGTGAAAGACTGAAGCCCACCGTCAATGAA
>NW_023486991.1:0-1274 GCF_013731165.1 Rhagoletis pomonella | reverse complement strand
TCTAAGCGATCGTCTAGGCTACGCAAAGCAGCACCATACCACAAAACGCGCACAAACGACAGCAACATCAATAGTCGTGCCTTACAACGCGCTCCACCGACCGGCTTCCGAACGGGCCGCCTGGTGCAAAGCGCCATATCAACGCCGATCATTCGTGCGCTTATCCCCATCGCGCCGACCGCAATAGTGCGGATTGAAGCAAGGGGCCGCCTTCATTTGGTTCGCGCAATGATTGACCCTTGCGCACCAAACTCATTGGTTGATTCGGAACTGGTGAGAGATCTCCAACTGGAACGCAACGGATCAGGACGTCTGCAGCGTTGCACGGTCACCATGCGAGGAAGATACAGCAGCTCCGACCGCATTGCGACACAAGCAGTCGTGCTGGACCACCATATACGTCTGAGTCCACCGTCGAACCTTGACCCTAAGGTTGCGGCCCCGTTCCAGTTCATGCGCTTGGCGGATCCGCAATTCTTCCGCGCGTCACCAATATGCCTCACACTGGGCCTCGATCTGCATGCGCAGATGATGGTGAGCGGGACCCCCCCATCCACCGTGGGTGGTCTCCTGGTCCAGGCGACCATATACGGTCTGATTGTTTCGGGAGCCTGCCAACCATAAACGTAGAGATTAAGAAGACAAGGTCACACATACACACACTCATCACACACATACCTAAAAATTTAAATAAAAAAAAGTGCATTAAAATTTCAAACCACGTCTGTTTCAATTAACAATGTCCTTTTCTCCACAGCCTCAGATGAACCGGTCGCGACGAAAGCGTTGGCGAATAAGCAGCCCCGCGCAGTACAAAATCCGCGCTGCATATTATAGTTAGTCCTTAAGACTTTCCTCACGTGCGTGTGACGGTTGAGCCGCAACTCCTTTTCTTTTTCATAGCTTGCTTACCGCAAGGGGGCCGGTATGTTTAGGTCCGCGTTTTGTCACTTGATGTAAGAGCACACAAACACATACATAAGAAACGGCTATCTTTCCAGCCGCTAACAACAAGCCCCACTGTACGGTAACTTATTGGAGGGGAAACTTAACGAAAGTTACTGTGCGGTGGGCTACATCCCTTTTCGTTTGTTGGCACTCTTTCACTTCTTAGAAGACAGCAAGTAGATCACGTCAGCCATCACACCACGTTCGGTAAGCCAACTCTTGTGAGCCACACTATTCAACCTCATAGATATTTACAAATAAAACGATTTTTAATTTCACTGCACTAAAACCACTGTGTCTTTTATTTTCTCCTATTTTCGTTACAT
>NW_023486990.1:0-1275 GCF_013731165.1 Rhagoletis pomonella | reverse complement strand
AAATGCAGCGACTCGTCCCAGCGCTACACTTGCATCTAGGCTTCCTGAATCTTGACGGCTGTCGCAATTTAACACACAGCACTTCATAGTATTAGGTTTTACGCAGTCCTCAACTCAAAAATCACTCACAAATTGCAAATTGACACAATTTAAACTGATTTTTCACTAATAATTCATATTTCTCTTTCGCTGATTTGTAAACAAAGGTTTATTTACAAGTTACCACGACTGTCAAAATCGGCAAAACCAAAGTAGCGGTACCACTGACGCCGCCATCTTTGTTCGCTGCACCGTGCCATGAAGCAATAATACAAGGTGGTATCAGTTGTGACAGCTCGATTTGACACTGCCTTAGCTCAGTAGAATGAGAAGAAAAACGAAAAGAAATGAATCCCCATATGGGGGAAAAATATAAAATTTCAAATTTTCTCCTAAACAAAATTTGCTTTTGTGTAGTATATTCGTTATGAAATGAAATAAAATAAGATAAAATACCTTTTTAAGAAAACAAAGTGTGTAACTGAGAAAAAATAAAAACCATTCAACTATTTTAATTGGCAAAAAATAGTTATAGAAGTAACATTGTTTCACGTAAGGCCATAGTTGCCAACTTGGTGCTTTAAGCACTAGATTTAGTGCTTTTTGAAAATTAAAACGCCAAAACAAATTATTTAGTGCCTAGTGCCTTTTTAGTGTTTTTTTTCTGAACTAAAATTACTCCGATATAGTTAAAAAATAATAATAATGAAATAATTTTTAAATATTTAAAGCTGTGGCAGCACTGAATTTACAAAAATCTACAAATTTAAATGCACTTAAATACAAGTACGATTGATAAAAAGCTGAACTTGCAAATTCACCTTGTTCAATTCTATTCCCGTTGAAAATGCTAGTAGATATGCGAGTAAGTTAAGTATTTCTTTTTTCTTTTCTATTTGTAAAAATTTTTATTTTTGTACCACTTGAGTAAAATACATGGTTTCTTGGTGCTGAATCCAAATCTGGCCGCACAATTGCTCTAGCACTAGAGTTTTGAGATATTCTAACTTCAAAGTGCAAAAATCACGGTTTTCGCGATATTTGAGGTTATATAGTGAAAACAAAAAATTTGTTTGCTCATTTCTACTTAGGGCAGTTTTGTTTATTGATTTATGTATGCATTCTTGTAAATATTTGTATTTTTTTTGTTAAATAAATACAAACTGTTATGAAAAAAGCATCGGGAAAATTTTAGAATGGTAACCCCCGATTACGGAATTAAGGAAAATAGGGGGG
>NW_023486989.1:0-1275 GCF_013731165.1 Rhagoletis pomonella | reverse complement strand
ATACTACGAGTATGTATGTGGATTTGTAGATATTTACTTGGAAAAAAATGCACTTGAAAGTGCCATGCCGCTAGACACGGTTGTGAAAAACTTTCGATTTTTCCATGTCACTGCGCTTTAGTTATTTGCCTTGTCGACATTTATACCTCATTCCTTATATTAGCTAAAGCTTTTTGTTGCTGTCAGCACTTTCTTCTTTATCATGTTGTGCCTTTTCCTACTTCTCTTCGTCCTCTTCGTCCTCTTCCTCGGCACGGCAACTTAATATTTAACTTAGTGCCTTCAAAGCGATAAGCGCCGAAATATTGGGCACGGCCTATCCATCAACAACAAATCCATCCACAACAGATACTTACATACACATACGTACATATCTCATCATATTTTTTGCCTGCATAACAACAACAACGATAACAAAACAGGCAACGCAAGTGCACAGTGCAAATATTGAACATTTATATTGACAAGCACTTGCTGCAAGTAAAAGTGTGCTAGTGAGTAACTTAACAACAGGAAAAAAAAGAGAAATATACATAAAAAAAAAACAAACATCTAATGAAAAGCAACAGCAACAGTATGTATGTTTGTGTGGTTGTTGTTGCAGTTGCAATGTTGAATGAAATGAAAATGTACATAAATGCAAATGATGATGATGCTAATGGGGGTAGTGAGGGAGGCAAAAAAAAAAAAAAAAAATTGATGTCACTGATCGGCGGCTGTTGCTACTGCACAAACACACACACACACACCTACATACAAATCTATTTGAAAAATGTAAACTGCTGTCATTATTGCCATCATCTACAGCCAGTTGTTCTTAATTTCAATGCATATATTTATGAATGTATTTACATACTTTGCTTTGCTTTTCTTTTCTTCTCTCCATGTTTTTCTATTTGCCAAAGAAATTAGTGAAAATGTTGAAAAAGTGAAAATGATCGACGTTTGCCGTGCTGCTGGTGGCATTTATCATATGCAGCGTTCTTGTTGTTGTCATCGTTTAGTGCCTTTGAAGCAGCAGCAGCAGCAGCAACAGCAAGTACATACATACTTTCATTAATCAATAGTTGCAGTCAGACTGGGCAGCTCCCCAAACAAGTGCGCATGCGCAATGCGTTCATAATTTCTGCGTAAATAGTTTTTGTATTTTTTTTTTTTTAGTACTCAGCAAATGTTGACGGAAGTGTATACAAGTATGCATACGTACACTTTTAGTTTTTGTTAGCATTCTTATTCCATGTTTTCATTAGTCATTCTTATTAGCGTAGATAATTT
>NW_023486988.1:0-1275 GCF_013731165.1 Rhagoletis pomonella | reverse complement strand
ATTACTTTCTTTATTGCTCTATGAAACAATTAAAAATACAAATTGACCATATTACATGGAAATAAACTAAAATTGTGGGTGTCAGGTGGTTATCAGGTTATCTCGTTATCTGGTAATTTTTTTGATTCAGTATACAATAATGTAATACACGATAAAATAGTAATTTTTAATCAGACAACCTGATAACCAGGCAAGTGTGAATACCCACAGTATTAAAATATTTATAAAATGTTACCTACATTAACAAAAAGGGAAATTTTTATTAAATAATTATAAGAAACTATAACCTGTTGATTCGTCTTAGAACAAAACATCAAATTCAAATTTAGATATTAGAAAAAATCCCTAAAGATATTTTATCCCTAATGGCCCAGAATGACACTAAATCTAGGGAGAAATAAATAAACTGGCAACACTGGCGCAGATAGTGAGTCATCGCATGTGATTGCATTTATACACGTACAGTGTGTAAGAAAATCGTTTGCGAGTGAATTATTTTAAAATTATGTATTTTGTGTTTTCAAATAAAAGTGAAAAAAGGCATATGAACTAGAAAAATGCATAAAAACATACATACATACATATGCTGATTTGTCCCTTTTGTATTTAAGGAATAAAGTTACGTAGAAAGAATGGTTCAAGCCACAAAAACAAAAGAAAGTCCTGCACATGCGATCAAAAACTGATCAAAATTTTAATATTTGGTATGTCGTATAATCAATGTATTCTTATAGTTTCAGCCGTTTTGACCTCAGAGGAGAGAAACTCAATCGCGTAGGATCATTATTATGCCAAGTTTAAGAACTTAAGCTACTTTACATAACGCGTCCGAAACTGAAATTTCACTAAAAATATCCACAAATCCGCTGATATGTCTATAGATTCTGATACAGAAAACACAAAGAACCCGAATAGTCTCGAAAAATTACAAAAGTTGCCGAAAATTCTAAATAGGACACGAAGAATTCCGAGAAATCATTAAAGGTCCGAAAAAATCCCTTTCATTGAATTTGTCCTTTATATTGAGCACATGAGAAAACAATCTTTACTTTCGTCTTGCAGCGTATGTATGTGTTTTTTTTAATCACTTGCTACTATGAAATAAAATTGCAACAGGACGTTCAATTTTTTAACGAATACAAGTAAAACATTTTTTTTTGTATCCATAGAAATCGTGCCCGGCCTCAAAATATTAAGAAAAAATTTTGAAGTCTTTTCATTAAAAAACGGGCTCAGTAAAATTGTTGAATTTAATTGTTTTTAGGACAAAAAAAA
>NW_023486987.1:0-1275 GCF_013731165.1 Rhagoletis pomonella | reverse complement strand
GAAGATGAAGATGAAGATGAAGATGAAGATGAAGATGAAGATGAATATTGAAATAAAACTTCTTACTTTATTTACCACAATCTACTAGTTAATATTGTATATATGCAGGTTTTCTCAGCCAAAAATGATAACTAAAGTTTGCAGCTGGTTATTAAAAATTAAATTTCGTTAAAAAATTGTTTAAATAAATATGATTTTTGTATATAAGAAAATATGTACATGTGTATGTATATTGCACATTTCTTCCTTTCTGGCATCTCCTCTATTAAGTTTCACTTTTTGTGCGCGTAGGGACTACACGCACCAATTTTTTTATGTATGTTACCGCATAGCTTTGGACTACGCTAACCGGTTTCTATAATTCTTTTTTTTTTAAATGAATGGTGTTACCTCACTTCATTGAATAATGAAAAAATGAACGATAATCTTAAATTTTTTTATGAGAATTGAAGTCGGTTTTGTTTTTGCTTAAAAATTATTTATTGTGCATAGACACATAATGACACCTTAAACGTTCCCCATCAGAACTTTTGTTCTGCCAATCCGGTCAACACGATGTCAACTTCCAGTCACTTAGCTTGGTTTTTCTGTTACACAGATGCTGGCTACACGGTTAAAAATTTTCGTTTTAATTTAATATTTTTGGACTACATATATGACCAAACTAAATTTAGTTTCAAATACAAACATTCCAAGTTTAAAAAACAGAGAGCACATATGATGTGTTTAGAATTTAAACAGTTCGGTTTAAAATTTTAAACCTAAACATTTTCATAATTAAGAATAAAAATAAAAAATCTTATATTTCATGCTCTGCCTGATGAGGATTGAACCCGGACAGCCTTGGTAGCAACCAATTGTATCAAGCATCTTTGCACACTCAGCTACAGCCACTCATGTAAATGTGCTTTCATAAGTTGAGTTTGAAACAACACCACATTTCGCTGTGTGCAAACATTTTCTATATCGGTTTAGATTTTAAACCAAATTTTATATACATGAAACCTAGAAACTAGAATTAAAACATTTTGGTTTCATTTTTAAACCACGACTTTTGGATTAAAATTTAAACCAGAATATATTAAAAATTACTTAAAACTATTGACTGGTTTCAAAATTAGACTATAAAAGATTAAACATGGCAGTAGTCCCAGCGCGGTTTAAAAATTAAACCCAAATTTTTGACCGTGTAGTGAAATGAAAGTGGTGAGTAAAAACAACAACTACAACTTTCAAAGCTAAAACGCTTAAAGACGAGGTCGACAATAAACTCAC
>NW_023486986.1:0-1275 GCF_013731165.1 Rhagoletis pomonella | reverse complement strand
AATATTATCCAGAATGGAGTTGAGCCACATAAGTGCGGGTGTCACTACGCAGTTCGAACTTTGCGTGCGCAATTCCGACGATAGTCGGCACTCGTTCAGCACTCATCTAAACTCTTTAGGGTTTTTTATTCAGTAACAATACTAACAAGGTTTTTATCTGAGATGGGTTGTGTTTGATCTCCGATGACCACATTCGTAAGGCGAGAGTAGGCAAGTAGTATATTATAGTATTTGAAAGAACATCTGTTGAAGTCTATTGTATCTTTTAAAGTGCCCAGAACAGTGGTATTCAACCGAGTTCCCACCGAGGGCTACTTTGAAATCATTGTTACACGGTTAAAAATTTCAGTTTTAATTTTAAACTTTTTGGACTACATATATGACCAAACTAAATTTAGTTTCAAATACAAACCTTCCAAGTTAAAAAAAAATAGAGCACATATGTTGGGTTTAGAATTTAAACAGTTCGGTTTAAATTTTAAACCAACAGTGACGTGGGTGCTAAGGCGCCTCATATTGTCACCGTGTACCACCAGACCCATTAGTTTATCGACAACGCCATACGCCAGCAACTTTACGCTTACGTAAAGTATTGTGCCTGAGCGGTTCAGTTTTGCGGCTCTTATTATCTTCTCTAACATCAGATTAGAGAAATCACACGGTGGAGAGTCACCTTGTCTGAAATCTCGTTTGGCATCAAAGGGCTCGGAGAGTTCCTTCTCGATTCTAACAGAGCTGGTGGTGTTGCTCAACGTCGGTTTACACAGACGTAAGCGGCTCTGAAATCAACAAATATATGGTGTGGGTCTTTTACAAAAGATTTGGTATATTGTGAATACCTGATCTATGGTGGAGCTGCCGGGTCTAAAGTTTTTCACACAATACACTCGATAGGACCTTGTAACCTATGCTTAGAAGGCTGATCCCGCGGTAGTTTGAGCGTATAGCGGGGCTGCCTTTCTTGGGGATTGGGCAGAGCACACTTAAATTCCAGTCGTCGGGCATGCGTCTTGAATAGCTCGGCTGACAGGCCGTCAGCTCCAGCAGCTTTGTTGTTTTTCAGCCATATAATGGCATACCTGGTCATAGTCAGGCAGTGGGTCATCAACTCCATCAACATCGAATGGGGGCTCGGGTTCTTATTCTCCACTACCTTCAGTGCTGTTGCCATTCAATAACAATGAAAAAGTGTTCCCTCAATAATTTAAGTACGTTCTGAATGTCGGTAACTACATCGGCAGGCTTTTTCTTATAGAAGTTCGCCCTAGTCATGAA
>NW_023486985.1:0-1275 GCF_013731165.1 Rhagoletis pomonella | reverse complement strand
TATAACAACAATGCCATTGTTAATATGTTGGAGTAGTTTTGTGCTACTCTGATGTAATGCAGGGATGGAGTATATGGTCCTGCCCTAGGACATCGCAATGTTAATTGGACCGTATTTTTTATATGAATTGTGGTTAATTTTGGAGTACTCCTTGGTCCTTAGGGAGTAATCTTTACACGCATGCATGGAGTAGTCGCGATTTTTGCAGGGAATTTAACACACAGCACTTCATCGTATTAGTTTTTACGCAGTCCTCAATTCAAAAATCACTCACAAATTAACACAATTTAAACTAATTTTTCACATATAATTAAAATTTCTCTTTCGCTGATTTGTTAACAAAGGTTTATTTACAAGTTACCACAACTGTCAAAATCGGCAAAACCAAAGTAGCGGTACCACTGACGGCGCCAACTTTGTTCGTTGCATCGTGCGCTACTTTGGTTTGGCCGATTTTGACAATTGTGGTAACTTGTAAATAAACCTCTGTTTACAAATCAGCGACAAAGAGAATTTTAATTATAAGTGCAAAATCAGTTTAAATGGTGTTAATTTGCAATTTGCGGTACCACTGACGGCGCCACCATTGTTCGCTGCACCGTGGGTGGTGTTGTAAAATTAGTTACTCAGTTAAATCAGTGCTTTTACTGATTTGACAGCACACCCATCAAAAGCAAAAACAAAATACATGTAAACTTTGGAGCGAATTGAGATTTGACATAATACCCGCAATACAAAATACATGTGGTTGTCGCTGTTGTAATCTAAATTCGCCAGTAACACCACCTTGTATAAATTCGCCTTGGTGGTGTTACTGGCGAATTTAGATTTTCGTCGCGGTACTTCCTAATGTCAAAATGATGTGTTTGTTGTAAACAAGGAGAATTCATATTACAACAAACACATCATTTCGCCAGTAACACCACCTTGTATAAATTCGCCTTGGTCATGCGTTTCGCGCTTGTGGGCAAGAAGTGTAGGGAAGTCAGCGGGGTACATGCACGCACGGTTGGCGAAATCGAGGGGGTTTTTTGACATTTCGCTTTCATTTTATTATTTCATTTATTATTTTCATTTATTATAAAATATGACATTAGCACAATAAGATCCCAATGATCTTTTATAGTACAACTGTAACTTATAGTTAAGAATTAAAATATGTTAATGTTTAACATTAAGTAATATATGTATAAGACAAAAACAGGAACAACAAAAACTTACAAAACTCTAAAGAGAATCACAAGTGGAGCATAAGGAAAAACATAAGAATAATGT
>NW_023486984.1:0-1275 GCF_013731165.1 Rhagoletis pomonella | reverse complement strand
TGATATAGGGGAGGACATCCCCTCTTCCCCCAAAAAATAACTTTCTTTTAAATTATTTACCCTTTGGGTTTTTTCCTGCGGACGAAAGCTATGGTTGCTTTTCCTTGGTCGCTTCGGAGCGTATACATTTTGGGTTTGTACCCCAAAATTTTGTAGAGGTTTATTGGCTGAAGCACTTGTGCTAGCCATATTTATTTATTTTATTTATTTATTTATTTATATTTAATTATTTATTTATACACAAATAAGACATAGTCTTTTATAGTGTTGTACATAAAAATTAAACACTACCTTAGTAACATGGATTACAATAACTTAAAAATTAAGAATATACCTAGCAATAATAATAATAATGAGATCAGAGAGTAGGACGGGTGGGAAAGCAAAGGTAATAGAACATGTATTAAGACTTAGAAAGAAAGTATAGAGTAAACTGCCAATTTGAAGCGTTTTAAATTTTTCTCCAGTTTTAATTTGTGAGGTAAAGAATTCCACAACTGTACAGCCCTAACGAAAAACATTCTTGACGTGGCAGAGTACTTGAAGTATGGTACTATAAGGTTGCAAGTACGGCCTGACTGTGCAAATGTTAGCTTAGAAAAAAAAGATAACTCGGACATCGGGTGTGGATTAATTTAAACCTAAATAATACATATCGACGATCAAAAAATGTGGACAGACTGCAATCAAGAATTTTTATGGAAAACTCAGTAATGTGGTCTAGCTTTTGCTTTGTATATATATATCTAGCAGCACTGTTAATAAATAACTGCAACTTCTTTATCGAGGCTCCGTCAGGGCAGCCATATATCAACTCTTGATAGGAGAGTACTGGCACTATTAGGGCTTTAACTAGCTTAATCTTAATGTCTTGGGGAACATAAAAGGCAGTTTACCATAGCTGCCTCAGTATAAAGTGCATTTTACTGACTACTGAGTTAACATGATCGACACATGTGAAAGTTGTATTTAGTTTAAATCCAAGCGTTTTAACCACTTTCTCATATTTAACAACACTTCCATTTAAAACAACGGGAGAAAAATTATCCAAGTCATATGGAAAATAGTACAAGGCTATCGTCTGCGTTTTGGATACATTTAGGTTAAGCCTATTGAGCTTTGACCAGAGAGAAACTGATTCCAAGTCTTCATTCATTCTGAAGATTAAATCCTCTGCAAGGCCTATAGGTGCGGAAAGGTACATTTGCCCATCGTCATGAATAGATACATTCTTACAGCATCTTACAATGTCATTGATGTATAATGTAAAAAAAA
>NW_023486983.1:0-1275 GCF_013731165.1 Rhagoletis pomonella | reverse complement strand
CCACAAATGCGTGTGGCAGCGCGTTACTTGAACTTCTGGCAGCGACACAGTGTAGACACGATGGCTGTGTTGTTCGGTATACCACTGCTGTTCGTGATTTTTATACTTTATGTAGTATATAAGGGGTTCAAGGCAATATTGGCTAGCAAAATTGTCGAGCAAGTTGAGAAGTCCAAGAAGGACTAAATAATTTGGATGAGTAAAAAAGGACTATTGAGATTATAGCTATTTTTCTGCTGTAACCAAGATACAAAGTTTGGAATGTGGATTGATATTCATTTTTACAACATTTTTACATTGTGTAGGGTACAAGTCCTGCTTGCACATCCAGTAAGGTCCCAAATCAATTTTTTTTGCATAAATTGAACTAATGCAGCTACGAAGTTGAAAATTCGCAGAGTCAATAGTCATGGCATATGTATGTAAGAATAAGATCAAATTTTGGACCAATCGCACCACGCCCATCGTGACCGCCCATATAACACTGTTTGTAGCTTTTAAGATTTTGGATAAAAACTGAGTAAATTATATATAAATACTAGATTTATTTGTTTTTAAACATCCCTTTAGCATATGTGCAGATATGTATGTCCATATGTATATATGTACATAATTGCATTTACGTAAGTATATATATGTAGGTACATTAGGGCGGGTCAACTTGTATGAAACGATTTTTTTCGACACCGTTCTTAGCAGATTCGGATTCTACATGAAATTCTAAGCGAAAACTCCGTCAGAGCATAGCTCTAAAGTCAATTTCGAGTCCTGTTTGTTTGCCAAAACTAAAGCATTTCGGCACGGCTAATCGAAAATTGTGCTAGAATAAAGGACAATTGTGGAAGTTTGCTGAAAAATGCATTTGTACATTTATGCAAGTTCATTCCCAAATACAACATTTTGACTACGAAACATATAGGTTATGTTGAATACAATGGACATAATCACAATACCCAAGAATAACGACAGGGACACAATAAATATAAAATCAGAAAAATAAATTTTTAAACCACTTACAATGGGATTAAATTTCCATTATATATCCTCGTTGTAATTTCTTTTGCACGCTTTTGCTGTTAAGGTAATTGTAACACTATTTTACTAACAATTTAATTACACGCGTTTAAACATCCTACTTTGAAGGCTTGACAAACCGGTAGTGTTGCCACCTAGTTTTTTTTTCAAGGTACTCCCTTGGTTGCCATTAAGAAAATATATATGCTTTTTTGCAACTTATTATTTTTCTTATTATACTCAGTAATGAACTCGGGACTT
>NW_023486982.1:0-1275 GCF_013731165.1 Rhagoletis pomonella | reverse complement strand
AATACTAATGCATGAAAATCCTAACCTCAAAAAAATCACCCGTTAGAAGCCAAAATGACGTTGCTCTCATGAGAACCAAACCTTTAAACTTCAACTTGATTTTATTTTATTTCCTATATTTCGTTACGCTTAAAATGTCATGTCGTTTGTTTTTTTTGAATGTTCGTTAAAAACAAATTTTAATTAACATTTGCATTTTTGTAGTGTTGTGCGGTTTATACTTAGTGTATGTGTTAAAAATGCAGCACCTGAAGCGTTGTTTTTTATGTGGTGTTAAATATAATGCAGACATCACTAATTTTTTTAACGTGCCTCAATGCCCTCGGCGTAAGGAGCGTTGGGAAAGCAGCTGTGGGGTAGAGCTGCAGCGAAATGCCTTGCTGTGCGTTAAGCATTTTAAAGCAGCAGATTTCATAAATGCACCAGGAGGTACAGGAAAGGCACGTTTGATGCCAAGTGCTCTTCCTATGACCCTTATGCCGGAAAGTCCTTCCAACAACACTGCAACTCATAAATCAAGTTGTGAAAGCTTAATAAATGATCGCGCTTCACAAACTGAGTAAGCATTGTTAAAACGCGATATATTTATAGAAATATTTTTAATTTAAGTCGTTTAGTGGAGACTTAGAACAATGCAGCTACAAACTCGAAATTCTGTTGCTGAAGTCAAGAATTGAAAATCTGGAGGGTGAAAACTCAGCACTCAAGACAGAGTACTATAAATATAAACTTTCAATGTATAAAAAAAAATAGAAAAGAACATACAAATTAACAAATTTTAACTAAAGAAAATAAATAAATAAATACAAAACTTCAAATTTACTTAAAAACGTCAACCAGCGAAATGTAATTTTTTTATTTTTCCTTACACACGCTCATTTTTATTTTTACTCTCCCGAAAACTTTGACTTTTGTAGGTTTGATGTCAATTTGGCTTCTACCTGTTTTTATTGTACCATGATTGACATCACATTTATTTAAATAAATGACGAGTAAAAATACTATTTCTAGGAGAGAAGTTACAAATTCGAGCCGGAAAAAATTTTGCCGGGAAGAATTTGCAATTAGGGAAAACATATGATTGTGGCACATGGTTGGATTTTTTGTCGATCATAATTTGAACACACAAGTTCGTTAAATTTAAAAATTTACAAACTGGAGCGATTTTAAAATGAAAAATGTAAGTTAATACTTGTTTACTTAATTAATTTAGTTTATTCCAATGATTTGAAAGGTAGTCGGCAAAAAAAAAACTGTATTCTTGATCGGAATGCA
>NW_023486981.1:0-1275 GCF_013731165.1 Rhagoletis pomonella | reverse complement strand
GATCTCCCAAGTGAGCAATAAAAGAATACTCCCTGAGGTATGATTACGGAGCGATAACTGAAATTTGTCGGTTTTGTACTCCGTTATTACTCGCTTACGAGCAAAAAGCGATGTCTCCTAAGAGAGTAATCCAGGAGTATTCCTTTTGATTGATAGGGGAGCTATAAGTGTAACGTTTGTGTATTTAGGGGTTAGTTAAAAGACTTTAATTACACGTGAAAAATGGTAGTTTATATTTTTTACTCGAGCTAGTGATGAGCGATACACTCTCATACCAATACATTTTTCTTGGTGCTTTTACATAAAACATTGATGGGTGAGTTCATACAATATATTGTTGGGTACATTCACACAATACATTTATGGCCGCCTTCATACAATATGTTGATGGGTGCATTCATACAAAACATTGATGGTGCGTTCATACTTTTCACTTAATATTCAATACTGCCCAGACAGTGACATTTATTGACTAACAATATTATTACAATAAGCACCTCGTTCAAAAGAAATTGCGTATTATTGGAAAAATTTATCATAAGGAAAACTACAGAAAATATTTCATATAGAAACAATAAAAGGAGATGCAATAATTGAATGTCGATAGCACACAGTTAAATGAAAGTCCATCGGTATGTATTGCAACTTCTGTTTAAATTGATTAAATGTTGTGTTCTATACCGCTAAATACTTTTCAGATTAGCAAATTAGTATCAGCATTTACGTATGACCACCTGGTTTTAACGTTCATATAATGCCGGTCCAGAGCTTTTACTGGGGGACAGCTATCAGATGGGCAAAGTAACCTTCACATTGATCGTGGTTAAAACAAGAAAGTTTTATACACTCTCCCTATTTGCGTGAGCTCCTGAACACCCAAGCATCCCTGACACCAGGAAATCATGTAGTTATCTCATCGTTTTATTATCGTTCTGTTTTACTTTGAATGCATTTACCCGCATTAGAATTCCAATATTAATCAAAAATGTAATAAGTATTATTTATGTATGTTTTGTCTGATCTCGTACTTATAGGTATCTGTTAAGATCTTTTGATATTGTATACATGCATGAGATTAAAAAATTAAATAAATGGATTGCGTAAATAGCGAAATTTTTTAGCTAATATGTGAGACAATGAAGAGCTCTTTTATTACTCGTACAGGAGGCTTTCGGGACGCCTCTCATGGGAGCACTCCCTTATTGATCGTTCGGGAGGAATGTGGGATGTTTTTCTATGTGCACTCCCTTGTTGTCTTTTTGGGATGGATAGGGG
>NW_023486980.1:0-1275 GCF_013731165.1 Rhagoletis pomonella | reverse complement strand
CCTGATGAATATAAAAATTTTTCCTCTTAATTACAAGGTTCATAGAGCCTCATAATACCAAAAGTAAAAAAATAAATATTAAAAGTTGTTTTGGGTAGCTATTAGGGCTACCTGAAATTTGTGCAATATATTGTACAAAAGTCCGCAAAGGAGTAAAAGTACTCAAGAAAACTCAATAAATATTTCACTAATTTTTACAGAATACAACTTTTATTTCATTGAGAATGAACTTATGTATGTACAGGATAATTGATTTCACTGCAGATATGTTGGAATGAATATTTCATATCTTTTTAAGTATATTTAGTTAAGATTTGCATTAAAATATTTTAAATTTTCTCCATGAGAAGAGAATTATATAAAGAAATTTTGAAAAATTTCAGATACAATTACAATATAAAAGACAAATGACCCGTTGTAATAAACCATCCCGGTTTTTCTGCCTTCAGTAGATCAAGAAATCAAAATCCTACCCTTTACTGCAACAAAAGCGCACAAGCTCTTCAAAAACCACGGCAAAAACCACCCTAATTGCCTGTTCATCCGCAACCTTAGCGGACGTTTGTACAATATATTGAACAAAACACTTACAACCTTTCAGTGTAAATGTACAATATATTGTACATTTTTTTCACCACTCGGAAAAAAATATTTTAAATCATGATAGTTTAATTTTAGCATTTTTATATGATGAAATGCTTTTTATATTTCCATACTATGTGCTTTTGTTAGCGATTTTACTTGACTTTCACGTATTTTTTGTACAGTAAATTACCACAACTTGCGTGTCACTGGAATTTCATAAAATGGTATATTTTTAAATTAAATGCTAAAAATATTTTTGAAACGTTTTCGATTTTGAAATTTACGGTAACTATTCGGAACATTCCACAACTTCATAAAGTTTAATTTGTTTTCAAAAATATTGATAAGATTTTTAGTAGCACGCTTCCAATGTTACAAAAAATTAAATGTACAATATATTGTACAAATGCAGGGAAAGGGTTAAATATGAGATATACAACCCTGTGCTTGTACTAAACAACCAAGATTGATTGGTAGGTTGTTTAATCAATTCCATCAAATCACACCAAAAAAAAAAAATCAGCTGTTCAGCAACAATTTCAAGGAACAAGCAGCAGTGCTGCCAATTGTTTGGTAAATTTAAACAAAGTTGATTTGAAATGAGTGAATTCTTTAAGTAGGAATTATAACTCGCATCCAACAATGCAGACCTGTAAACTGATTTAAGAAATTTTCATAGACAAAAATTTA
>NW_023486979.1:0-1275 GCF_013731165.1 Rhagoletis pomonella | reverse complement strand
AAACTAAACCATCCAGAGACCCACTCAAATACACAAAAAGTTTCGTTAAAATCCGTACAACCATTTAGGAGGATTTCACTCACAAACACACCTACAGAAGAATAAAACAATTTATTCAAAGATAGCTAAAGGTCGGTAGGTTTGTAGGCCTCACACCCCTTTTCAAATAGCCCAAATTTTCTCCATCAGTATGGGCTTGATTTCAACTATATACATATCTCCATACGAAGTTCCAGTACTGTACCATGAATACTTTCAGAGATATGCAGTATAAAAATTCGATTTATATGGGATGAGCCACGCCCCCCTTTCCAACAGCTGCCCTATTTCTTCATGAGTATGCGATTGATTTCGTATATCTTCATACCAATATCCAGAACTCTACCATGAACACTTCCAAAGATAGGCAGTATGAAAAATTCGGTTTGTATGGAAGATGCCACGCCCCTTTTCCAATAGTTCCAATTTTTCTGCAAGAGTATGCGATTTATTTCGTACATCTCCATACAAAACCCTAGAACTCTACCAAAAAATTTCCAGAGATAAGCAGTATGAAACTTTCGGTTTGCATGGGAGATGTCACACCCCTTTTTACTATAGCTAAAATTTTTCTCCAAGGGTATGCCATTGATTTCGTATATCTCCATACCAATTTCCAAAACTCTACCATGCACACTTTGAGAGATATGTAGCATGAGAAATTCGGTTTGTATGGGAAGTGCCACGCCCCCTTTACATGTAGATTTCTTCAGTCTAAAACCATCCTTGGGACACGTGCGGCAGGTGGCAGTTTCAAAAAAATCGGTTCAGCCGCTCTCGAGCCTTACGAAAACTAACAAACGGCTTTCTAAATATAAATTAGTTGAGATATATTATATATTATAATTATATTTTGACAGTATCCGTTGTTTCTGATTGGCGCAGAAAAATCTTGCCTAGTGACGAATTCGCCCCTTGATATGGTCGTTACTTAAAGCTATTTATATTCTAAATTACATGAAAATTGGAAAACAGGAATCTATAAGCTTTTCCAAGCAAAAAGCTACCTATGCACCGAATTTTAAGCAAATCGGACCATAAATACGATTTCTTCGAACAGAGCGGGCCATGGAGAAAATTTGGGCTATTTGAAGAGGGGTGTGAGGCCTAGAAACCTACCGACCTTTATCTATCTTTGAATGAATTTTTTTATTCTTCTGTAGGTGTGGTTGTGAGTTGTACGGATTTAAACGAAACTTTTTGTGTATTTGAGTGGGTCTCTGGATGGTTTAGTTT
>NW_023486978.1:565-1276 GCF_013731165.1 Rhagoletis pomonella | reverse complement strand
TGAAAAAAATACTTTTTTCTTAAAATCCAGATGATAACAAATTGATATTTTATTATGATTAGAAATGGTTTATAGATGTGTGTAGTGCTTTTTATTTCGTTTGTTGTTTAACAGATACTGAAATAAAGACATTTGAAAAAAATTATAATTTTTTCTTAAAATCCGGGGGCTAACAAATTGATATTTTATTATGATTACAAATGGTTTGTAGATATTTGTAGGGCTTTTCATTTCGTTTGTAGTTCAACAAATACCGAAATAAAGATATTTAAAAATAATAATACTTTTTTCTTAAAATCCGGGTGCTAAAAAATTGATATTTTATTATGATCAGAAATGGTTTGTAGATGTTTGTAGTGCTTTTTATTTCGTTTGTAGTTTAACAGATACCGAAATAAAGACATTTGAAAATAAAAAAAACTTTTTTTTTAAATCCGGGTGCTAACAAATTGATATTTTATTATGATCAGAAATGGTTTGTAGATGTATGTAGTGCTTTCTATTTCGTTTGTAGTGCTTTCTATTTCGTTTGTAGTGCTTTTTATTTCGTTTGTGGTTCAACAGATACCGAAATAAAGGCATTTGAAAAAAAAATACTTTTTTCTTAATATCCGGGTGCTAACAAATTGTAATTTTACTATCATCAGAAATGGTTTGTAGATGCTTGTAGTGCTTTTTAATTCGTTTGTAGTTCAACAGATACCGAAAAAA
>NW_023486978.1:0-465 GCF_013731165.1 Rhagoletis pomonella | reverse complement strand
TTGTAGTGCTTTTTAATTCGTTTGTAGTTCAACAGATACCGAAAAAAAGACATTTGAAAAAAATACTTTTTTCTTAAAATCCAGACGATAACAAGTTGCTATTTTATTATGATTAGAAATGGTTTGTAGATGTGTTTAGTGCTTTTTATTTCGTTTGAGGTTCAACAGATACTGAACTAAAGACATTTGAAAAAAATAATAATTTTTTCTTAAAATCCGGTGGCTAACAAATTGATATTTGATTATGATTAGGAACTGTTTGTAGATGTCTGTAGGGCTTTTAATTTCGTTTGTAGTTCAACAGATACCGAAATAAGACATTTGAAAAAAATACTTTTTTCTTAAAATCCAGATGATAACAAGTTGATATTTTATTATGATTAGAAATGGTTTGTAGATGTGTTTAGTGCTTTTTATTTCGTTTGTAGTTCAACAGATACCGAAATAAAGACATTTGAAAAAAAT
>NW_023486977.1:0-1276 GCF_013731165.1 Rhagoletis pomonella | reverse complement strand
AGGCAACAAGGCTAAAGGTGTACTTGCATTTGTGAAACGATGGTCAAAAGAATTTTGTGGCCCTTATATCACTAAAACCCTGTTTACAACATTAGTTAGGCCATTTCTGGAATACGGTTCGGTGGTTTGGCATCCAATGTATCAAATCAGACAAGATATAATCAATTCAAAAACATTTCCTACTTTTTGCTTTAAGAAATTTCCGTTGGGGTTCTCAATATAACCTTCCACCTTATACGACCCGATTAAAACTTATTAATCTTCCTACACTTTCCAGCCGCAGGCAAATGCTTGGTACAATTTTTATACCCGAGCGCACTTGTGCACAAGGGTATTATAACATTGTTTACATAACGGTTGTTTGTAACAGGCAAAACGAATCGAGATAGATATAGACAAATGTATACATAAATGACCAGAATGAAAAGAGAAATCGATTAAGCGGTGACTGTCTGTCCGTCCGTCTGTCCGTCCGTCTGTGCACACGATAACTCGAGTAAAAATTAAGATATCTTATCGAAACTTGGTACGTGTACTTCATTCGGGCGTAGGACGGATGGTATTGAAAATGGGCAAAATCGGACAATAACCACGCCTACCTCCCATATAACGGTAATTTTCAGAAATACAAAAACTGCAATATTTTAGTAGCTACTGCAGATAATTCACTCAAAATTAATACCATAATAAGTTTTAGACGATAAATAGGAATATTGAAATTTTTTGGAAAATGGGAGTAGCCACGCCCACTTCTGGTTACAAGTGTATATCTTGGTTAACGCTGCACCAACTTTTTCCAAACTTGGCACAGTTGTTGGCCCTGTTACAGCATACCAAATGGCCGAAAATTCTTAACATCGGACAATAACCACGCCCACATCCCATATAACGGTAATTTCGAGAAATACGAAATCCTCGATAAATCAGTAAATATTAAAGCTAATTTATTCAAAATTGATGGTTGCAACAATTCTTTACCAGGAAATACGCTTATGATAAAATTTTGGAAAATGGGCGTGGCACCGCCCACTTATGATCATATATATGTATCTCGCTAACCGTTCTAGCAATTTGTACCAAACTCGGTATGGTTATTGTGCTTGCCACATAAAAGCAAACCATTGACAATTGATGAAATCGGACTAAAATTTTGGCCGCTTTTCATATAACGGTAAATTTCAGAAATGCTTGAAATTTCAATATTTCGAAATTTAAGGACGCTAGTTTACTTAAAATTTATACACCCCGGCTTATCATGTAGCGGTAGCTTTCGAAA
>NW_023486976.1:0-1276 GCF_013731165.1 Rhagoletis pomonella | reverse complement strand
GGTCGAAGCGGTGTTTTGGCCGGATGAGTGGTTACCTGTGTTAACTAGTCCCCCTCTTGAAGTGAAAGCGTCCGCGGTTTCCTTTATGATATTCTTCAGTACTACCATATTTTTTGCCGTCTCCTCAGAAATATTGTTATGCTTGTAGCTATGGCTAATAGGATTAAGAGCAAGGCGCTTCCTGATTGTATTGAACGAGTATCAATAAGATTCCGTTGGTGTGCTATGTGCTTAAGGTTTTTCATATTAATTCTTTGTAGGTGTGGAAGTGATAATAACTCGATATGTTCGGTGAAGTCGTGCTGTGTGGGTACCGCTTCGGGATGTGAACGCATTACTTCATTCCAGTTGTTATAAGTGGTGGTGTTTATTGTAATATCGCCTTTGAATGTTATCAAAAAAGTTCCTCTAGTAAATCTTGTCAAATTTTCGTTTTGTATTATCGCGGGCTGGTCATTATTAAAATTATGCCGTCGTCGATCTCCTCAATGGCGGGTACGTGATCGGCAGATTTGGATTTGCATTTTGCGGAATGTTGGTTAAGTAGTTGTCGTACACAGGGACTTTCTTTCAAGGGTCGGCAGAAGTTTGCTGTTATGGCTTCTCTACAATTATAAAGGGGGATGTATTCTCCGTTGCATTCAGCTATAACATTTGTTTCCAAAGAAATAATTCTTCCATTTTGGATAACGGGCAGTAACTTTACGTTATTACAAATCCTAGCTATTTTTGGGTATTTAATAATGAAATAAATAAACTGTGTATTCTGAAATATCTTAAATTTAGAAACAGAAAGTATGTAAGTTATACTGGTATTTGTAGAGAGCTCAGCAGCTAATATATTGTTTATTTCCATGCCATTAAGCAGAATGGGGTCTCGATTCTAGCTAATCTATTTGTAAGTTCGTCTATACGGGTCTGAAATTCCTGTCTGGAATGCTCGGTTGCCGTACGGATTGCAGTATTTAGAAGGGCTTGGAGAGTCTGGGCGTCCATCGACATTGTTCTGTTTTTAGGAAATCTCCGATTCAAACACTACTTTTTCTAAAATCTCGAATGGGATTTCTCAGATTTATCTAATTGATTTTAAACTTTTATTAATATAGTTAGCTGCTAAACTTTCTACTTACATTAATATTTTCATGTCAATATCTTGTGTGCTCCTTGATTGCTGTATTGGTGGTTGTTAATATATCATCGTTATAATATCTTGTGTGATCCTTGATCGTTGTATTGATGGTTGTTAATATATCATTAGTGTCTCCCTGATCGTTGT
>NW_023486975.1:0-1276 GCF_013731165.1 Rhagoletis pomonella | reverse complement strand
TGCGTGGGGAAGCCCCAAAGGCTATCTGAGGACCTAAAAGAAATGGGATTAGTATGATACTGACATCTAGACACAATTCTTTTTTCAATAGCCCAGTATTGTACGCCACCATTACCTTTGCTGAGGAAATTCGACAAGGTGAGTTTACTTAGACTAAATTATGGCTTAATTCTAACACTGATCACGGGTGCATAGTTTGTCGAGTCTTTGCCGATGGCTCCTAAACTTACACTGGGTCAATATCTGCTGTCTATATCAAAGATAATGGGGATGAGCTTCACTTTTTTCTTGGGGAAAATGCCTCAGTATTCCAAGCCGACGTATTTGCAATCCTGTCTGCAGTGATAGTCAGGCTGCTTTCAAGGCATTTGCCAGCCCTCTAACTATTTCCAGATTTATTCGGCAATTTAGGTCTGGAGAAAATTATGTTAGAAAACATAACGAGCTTGTCTCTAATCGAGGCATCTGACCACTTCGCCAGAGAGAGCCCAGAACAGGTATTCGTCGGTGCGCAACAAACTAAAACGCCTCTACGCACTCAGCTGCAGCGTTTGAATTACATTTATTACAATAATTTAAGCAAATTTGATTTCAAATTGACACGAAATTCTTTAGTAATAGTATTTCTGTTAAAAAATTCGAATCGCTAACATGGAAAAATCGAAGAAGACTCTGTTTGAAAAAATCGTGTTAATTGTTTTTTAGTGCATGTATATTTTATTAACTAAAATGTACAAAAACAAATAATAATAAAAAATAAAATCATAACAAGGTTCGGACAACGGATTCTGGTAGAGGGAATGAAAAAAATAGTCATACATTGTCGGCGTTTTGAAAGTTGATTTTTATATTAAAGGGGACCAGACCTTTCCCCTTGGCACATGATTTTCATTTATTCAGCAGTTCTAGGTACATACGCCCCGATAAATGAGCGACCCTTTTGCGGATAAGAGCAAGAAAATTTTACATATGAACGAAATAAACCTAAATAATGTATGCACTTGTGAAAAATTGTAAAAACTTCTGGGTAGTGTTACTTAAAATATTTGTATAAAAAAAGTCAGCTACTGTTAAATAGAACCGAGCAGCATCTGCATTTTTCTATATGAACCAAAAAGGATTTGACTAAAACTTACTTAGTGTAACAGAAAATAACAGAATATGCATAGTGGTTGACTTTCGAAGTCCAAGAGCAGATATGCAAACACTTTATATTTACATGCATATGTATGTGTGTATGTATACAAAATCATCTATGTATGTTAAGTCGTTCGCT
>NW_023486974.1:0-1276 GCF_013731165.1 Rhagoletis pomonella | reverse complement strand
TAAGTTTAATTTTTTGTTGATAGTTGGCAACCATATTAAAAAAAAAATGTTGAACAAAATTTTTTTAAACCCTTTTTGAATTGAAATATCGTACAGCTTTACTCTACTAGCATAATTTTTAAGATATTTATTAATGTAACATGTATATGTGTGGCAACTCTATTTAATATATTATTTTGTAATCAAACTTTGTCATTCCAATATTTTTGACACCAAAAATTTCATACTTTTGAAATGAAATATTTGGTTAATAAAATATACCCCCACACAGGTGGCAACACTATTAAAAAATATTCAAATTCTAAATCAAAATATTCTAAGCAACTTTATGTGAAACTGACATCATCAACTGAAAATTTTTGCTGCCCAACAAGTTTAATCAAGTGTATTTCCTCGAATAGGTGGCAACCATGTACCAAATATGTTGTCGCGGATAGACCATCAACTACTTAGAGTAAATAGAACTATAAAAGCAAAAGTATTTAATTTAGAAAATAACGACGGACAAAGAAGAAAGACAAAATTTTGTGACAAAATGAAAAATATTCCAAAATTTTTCTTAGACGATTAGCATTTCGATAGAGTAAGCCTGCAAGCGCGGCAGTGAGAGAAAAAAACTTAGTCAATTGGAATAACAGAGCCAAAGAGACTCGGAAAACTACAGCACAAGTCACACGAAGAATTGATTAGTGAAATTAATTGACCGAATATTACATAGAATGGTAGGCAAATATTTAGTGATTAAACTAAAATGAATGAAATTTAAAAAGTTGTGAATGCAATAACTGTTGAAGTCACCCAGTCAGCAGTCGTGTCTCAACGAAATACGAACTCACCAAAAATGGTTGGATTCAAAATTGTTGAAATCAGATTAGTTATTTGCGTGACTATGAACCATCAGCGGACTGAGACAAGCGAGAACTTTTAACAAAAAATCTTTTTTGGATATTTATTTTTCAGATTAATTTACCAAATTTGACTTAGTTCACTAAGTCATTTCAGTCAGCTAGTTTGATAGGAGTGAATTATGTTGTTTTAAAAATTTGTTAGAAGAGTCATTTTCAAAACACTTAAGTGGCCGATGTAAAGTTAAAGACATTTATATGCATGCGCGTGATTAGATGTGATTAGACAAATCTTCAGTTAAGTATATGTATTTTGATTGCCCAAAGCGTGTGTTTATGAAACTTAAAATTTATAAATATCTGCATCTCAAACCAATTTAAGTGCAGCTAATTCCACTTAAATTTCCCTTTTAGTGCTGAAAGTTGTGCGG
>NW_023486973.1:0-1276 GCF_013731165.1 Rhagoletis pomonella | reverse complement strand
AACGAGCAGGGCACACCGAATTTCATTAAAAAATATTTTTTTTTTTTTTAATTTGCGCCTGTTTTTCTAGAATTACTAGACGATAATGTCAACCGATTTTGACGATCTTTCAGATTTATGCTTTTCTCGTTAAAACCATCGTATGCTCTGAATTTCATCAAAATCTGATAACATTTATTATTTCCGCCCACAAGAGCTGTGGGCGTGGTAGCGCGTTGAATTTTACCATTTTCCACATTTCTCCATTCCTAAAGGCCAAAATACAATAGCGCAGTGGCAGTGGCAGTGACAGTTTTTAAAATCAGCTGTTACTGCTGATATTGGCAGTCACTGCCGCAGCAAATACAATACGGCGTTGTCAGTGACAGCTTTTTTTGACATTCCCTTTTGTTTGTTTACATTTTTGTTGTTGTCTTTTATGCTTAGTGACATGAACAGAAGTTGGCTGCATTTTATTTATGTCAAATTCAGCATGCGAAGTTTGCTGCGATGAAGGCAGTGGCAGTGAATTTAGAATTTGGGCTAAACTGAGTAGTACTGACAGCTGCCACTGCTGTATTGTGAGTCGCTTCATTGGACACCCCACTTTCTAAAAAAACAGCTGATTTCGAAAAACTGCCACTGCGTTATTGTATTTTGGGCTTCAGTGCCGAACAGCGCATATATGAAATTTAAGCGAATTTCTAGTACGGTTACTACTATTGGCCGCTGCTTATATGGGGAAGTCCAACAGTGCGGCGTGTGGATGTGGCTGCACAAGTAAAAATGTGTTTTACTGATGCGTGTACTTCACAGAATGGACAGTCGTTAGGAAGAGTGCGTTTTAAAAGTTGCTGGTGTGTGATGATAGTATGGCCGAGACGGAGGCGGGTATATGGTTTCAGGATGCACAGCGGTATGTCCGGCCCGTAGGTTGGTTTACTTCTGGCGAGATTGATGACCGAGCAGTGGTGACTGTAATTACTCCAGCTATTAACTAGTGATATGCGTAGATATCGTAGTTTCGCGATTTCAGACAGAATGTCTCTACTAGATATACAGTCATGCATGAAGCAGGGTGTTCTGGCGACGTTTTTTGCTTCGCGGTCTGCGAGTTCATTGCCCGGAATTCCGGGTATCCACATCAGTTTGATTTTGTTGAGCGAGTTCATAAGAATTTTGCGGATGTGTGTTAGCTCAGTTTCGATGTTTGACGGTGTCTCGATGGCGCTAATGTATGAACGGCTGTCTGTACATATGATGAATTTGCCTTTATTCTGGTGGGCATGCTTTGTTG
>NW_023486972.1:0-1276 GCF_013731165.1 Rhagoletis pomonella | reverse complement strand
AGAAAAGGGTAATCATTACCCATTTTCACAATCTTCATAATTTTTTACGCTTCTTTTTCAAAGTTGAGGTACATATCCAAAACCAGACTCATTTGAAAGGGTGATCTTTTTGCTCTAGTAGGGTTCTTTTTGCTTATTTTATATAACTTTCTGTTACAAGATATAAGGATTTATGTGGAAGGACCTCGAGAAAATTTCTCAAATGCAGATATGTATCTTTTGCAAATAAATAATCAAGAACCTTTTGCCAACTAGGATAGCCGCCTTTTCCGATGCCCAGACCCCGGGATTAAAAAAATAACATCATTCAGCCTCATTGCGAGAGTCGTGTCGAATGCAAGTCTTTTTTCCAAAGTCGAATCGTATCGAAAATTGCATGTCATTGCCTAAAATTTCGACTCGACTAGTGTATTAAAACACATATTACGGTAAAAATAATTTGATAGAATACATACATAGTATGTAGGTGTGTATGTACAAATTGCTTGCTTAGAGTGAAAAGTTGCTAAGTCCATTAACTTTGAAACTTACTAAGAATAATTTCCCGCAAAGCTCAAAATTGCGTACAGTCTATTTTCGAAAATATCCCTTTATTGTAATGCTCATATCTTCAACATTTCTTATGCTAAAATAATGTTACAGATGTGTTTAAAAATCTAGTAAAATGCAAATATGCAGCGAAGTTCAAAAGCTACCATTTGAAATGCATGGGCAGGTTATCCCCCTACTTCAAATACGGTACTTTGTAAACAAAAAACAAATACATAGTTTGAATTTCCATTTGCAATAACTTCAAAATAAAACTTTCTTCCCCCCAAAGAAAAAGGTGCGGAGTAAACGTTGATAGCAAATAGATATTCTGCCGAAATCCACAATACGCCGCGACGTTGTGGAAAAGTGTAGCACTTACAAAATCTAAAATGTACCCATATACAAAAATATATCACTTTATTTTCTTAATTATCCAAGCATCACGAACTTACCAGTTTTTTGCAATCATTCCAATAGTCCAAGAAGTACGAGATAAGAAATGCATCGGGCACACAAATAGTGCTGACACATTAAATTAAAAGAACTTCGTATTAAAAAAAAATCTGGTCAGCATTTTTTTAATATAAATATTTCCTTATGGCAACGCTGAATGTACTTAGAACCACAGTAGCAAAATTTTTGGCCAAAACATTTTTCAGAGAAGAGACATGTAAATAGTAAATATGTTTAATGAAAATTCGTTCGTGACTGTTGCCTCAAAATAATAAAAAGTCTTGTCATGAAT
>NW_023486971.1:0-1276 GCF_013731165.1 Rhagoletis pomonella | reverse complement strand
GGCAGGCAATGGCAGACCTCCGAGTGTATCTCTGCCATGAAAAACAGCTTCTCATAAAATTAAAATCGCCGTTCGGAGTCGGCGAAAAAGTGTAAGTCCTTCCCCTTTGTGTGACAACATCAAGGCGAACGCCACAAATCGGAGGAGAAGCTCGGCCAAACACTAACAAATGTGTAAGCGCCAAACTATTATTATTATTTTATATGAATGTTACTTCTTTACTACTGAAATATGTATATGTTTTGAATTCTTTGGGAATTTTGTGGGATAAATTTTTAAGATGTGGGTAATTGACGGTTTTTTTCCGATTTTCGTGGGATTTTAGCAGAGAATGTCTGGCATCACTGGTAGCGGGACAAAATGTAAAAATTAAAGCCGTGCGAATAACGTCAAAGTTCCATGGCTTGCTTTTTAAGACAATAGATAACACTGTGGAACAAATTCAGGTTAGCAAAAGTTAGGTCCATTCTGAGGGTGAGGCGTGAAAATATAGGCTAAATTAGAAGACCCGTATCGCGTCGTTTGTTTATGTTAGTTCGAATTTTTTTTATCGACCTTCGAACTTTGCAGTCAAATGCCGATTTTCAGCATATTGTTTATATGGTTTTTTGGCTTTAGCTCATCGACTAATTGATATTTTTTTCAATCTGTTAAAGCCAAATTATTGCTAGAGACCTGTGAAACAATTAAAATTTAAAAAAGATTGATTTAGAAAATTTTTGTAGTGCTTATGAAGCAAAATCTTGGAAATTTTTTTTTCATGCCCTTTGAACATATTTTCCACAAAACTAAGTCTTTTTTGCTTTCTGTTTGATCTATAATATGCTTCTCAGATTCTTCAATAAATTTCATTTGAAAAGAAAACAATCATAATACAAAACTTGCGTTTTCCAGCTTAATATTAATTTACTACTCATTTCTTATGTACCAATTTTTTCAGTGTTGGTTTTGAAGAAACATTGAAAATCTTGTAAAAATTATTCCAAACTTTATTTACTTCAAATTAGCATGTACGCCTAGTCAATCAATCTCGGTTTTAATCGAACTTAGTATTTTTATGATTGAACGTACTTATATGTCAATTCTTAGAAGGCATATAAAACCCGATAAAGCTATGCCAGATTTAACGTCCGTCCGTCCGTCCGCCCGTTTACAAGATAATTCGAGCAAAACTTGAGATATCTCAACGAGATAGACAGCTTGGTATTGAAATGGACAATAACCGCGCCTCCCTCCCAAATAACAGCATTTCCAAAAATTTAAATCTACGGTATTT
>NW_023486970.1:0-1277 GCF_013731165.1 Rhagoletis pomonella | reverse complement strand
AAATCGCTTAGGCGGTTACAGCGCCAAATAAGAAGAAGAAGAATTAAATGAAATACGCAAAAAGAAAAAGGTCATAAGTAAGCAAGTGCGATGGCTGGTGGCAAGCAAATAATAACGTTTTTTTAATAAATTAAAATACAGTGGCTGGTGGTACAGCAAACAAAAACATCGAATACTTAGGTGGAAAACTAAATAAAAAGAGACTAAAGTTAGTGCAAAAGGACAAAAACACAAAAGAGCGTACATTTTAATGCGTGACTGTACCACCAAAATGTACTACGCCACCACTGAACAATAACTCCTGTTACCTAACGGCGTACAAAACCACGCCACTTGCAAAGCCACTTAACTGTAACTCCGTTACAGCGGCAGACCAAGTATCTCCTGTCATCAAACAATCAGTCAGCACATTCGCGCCTTCGCACCCACGTCACTGTTGACAGTTACAATTTCGAGAAAGTAGAGAATTTCGTTTACTTGGGAACCAGCATTAACACCGATAATAACGTCAGCATTGAAATCCAACGTAGAATCACTCTTGCCAACAAGTGCTACTTTGGACTGAATAGGTAATTCAGGAGTAAAGTCCTCTCTCGACGTACGAAAACCACGCTCTATAAGTCACTCATCATGCCCGTGCTGGTATGTGGCGCAGAAGCATGGACAATGACAACATCCGATGAGGCGGCTCTTGGAGTATTTGAGAGAAAGATTTCGCGGAAGATTAGCGGGCCTTTACGCGTTGGCGACGGCGAGTACCGCAGACGATGGAACGATGAGCTGTATGAGCTTTACAACGATATGGACATAGTGCAGCGAATTAAAATACAACGGCTCCGCTGGCTTGGTCATGTCGTTCGAATGGACACCGACGCTCCAGCTCTGAAAGTATTCAACTCGGAACCCGCTGGTGGTAGCAGAGGAAGAGGGAGGCCCCCACTGCGATGGAAAGATCAGGTGGGGATGGACTTGGCTTCACTTGGCGTTTCCAATTGGCGTCAGTTGGTACAGAGGAGAAACGACTGGCGTGCTTTGCTGAACTTGGCCAAAATCGCTTAGGCGGTTACAGCGCCAAAAAGGAAGAAGAAGAAGTTACAGCGGCATATAACACCACGCCACCTAACGCCAAATACAAATCTATGTATCGCTAAGCCAAAGCGAGATATCAGCGTAGAGACAACAACATCTTTAGTAACTACCAGGGATGAAAAAGTAGGTACAATTGTACCGTTTTCCGACGTTTGATGACTTAAAGGTACATTAGGTACAGTCAGTAG
>NW_023486969.1:153-1277 GCF_013731165.1 Rhagoletis pomonella | reverse complement strand
GCAGGTAAATCGCATAACAACCGAAATCCGAACAGCGTTTGAAAAGAGGGAATATTGCGATGCAATATTTCTTGACGTCGCTCAGGCATTTGACCGCGTCTGGCTAGATGGTCTTATGTATAAAATACAAATGCTACTCCCACAAAGCACACACAAACTGCTTAAGTGATACCTTTATAATCGGAAGTTTGCTTTCGATGTAACACCACCATTTCTGAAGCCCATGCAATCGAAGCTGGAGTGCCACAAGGCAGTGTCCTTGGCCCGATGTTGTATGTCTTATACACCGCGGATATTCCTACAAACAACCGCCTGATAATGTCCACTTTTGCCGATGACACTGCCATAATCAGTCGCTCCAAGTGTCCTCTACAAGCAACTGTGCTCCTAGACAATCATATGGAAGCTGTTTCCAATTGGCTCGCAAACTGGCGAATAAAGGTTAACGAGCAAAAATGTAAGCAAGTTACATTTCCACTGAATAAGAGTAACTGTCCGCCCTTGACTTTAAACAACGTACAAATACCACAAAGCAATCATGTCACTTACCTAGGGGTCCACCTGGACAGGCGACTTACTTGGCGAAACCACATAGTGGGTAAAAGGACTCATCTCAAGCTGAAGGCTAATTCTCTCCACTGGCTTATTAACTCTCGCTCACCCCTGAGTCTGGTGTATAAAGTGCTTATTTACAATACAGTTTTAAAACCGATATAGACCTATGGATGTGAGTTATGGGGAAACGCGAGCAGCAGCAATATCGAAATCCTTCGTCGTGCGCAATCTAAAATCCTTCGAACAATCACCGGAGCACCTTGGTATATGCGAAATGAGAACATTCACCGCGACTTGAGAATACCAGAAGTACGAACCGAAATAGAACAACGGAAGACGAAATATGTATCGAAGCTTTTAGCGCACCCAAATCATTTAGCAAGATCTTTATTGGGTGTCAACAGGACCTCAAGACTACGTAGGAATGACTTACCAGCCCAGTCGTAATCTTTTCTTAGGGCCAGTTAAGAAAATACTCATCCCAACTAGGGGATGTAAATTAAGTGAATAGATTAAGATTCGAAAACTTATTGTTAGGCTCTTAGGCAGGGCAGATTCAATAAATAAAT
>NW_023486968.1:0-1277 GCF_013731165.1 Rhagoletis pomonella | reverse complement strand
GGCAACATGACGTTTTGTTAATTAGACTTTTGAGTGATATTTTTTTTTGCATTTTTATTGGGCATTGAAAGCGAATCATTGAATGGAAAGCTTTTAAGTGCGAGCCTTTATTGGTGACTTGACAGGCAAAGTGGCTTGAGGCATTTAGAATTTCATTCCACCAGCTAGTCAAATAGAATAGAATTTAATGCACGATCACCGTGTATGCATGCAGCACCCTGTATCGCTCCTTAAAGGAATCAAAAGCTTACTTTAAAGATGACACTATTTAATTAGGGTTTAATAACTGCTAAGAACAACTAGAAAAAGGCTGAAGAATCGTTTTAGTTGGGCATATCCTTGTTCTAGCCTAGGTTTCGCTGAACACAGAAGTTCCATCATTACATCTATATAAAAGCACTTCTGATGCAGCTAAGGATGCCTTGACTTTCTCTTTTCTCGGTAAGATCGACTCGAAGGTATATTTCCTCCCCAACTAATCCGCAGTGAACTTTTCTGCAATACTACTCTAAGCTGGTGCCTTTGTATCTAAGTTCGACCCCAAAATTTTGATTTTCACTCGGCTATTAGAGTAGATGTTTGTTTTCCTTGCCGATGTCGCGAAATTTAGCTGCTATCTCCATAGTGCTACTTCTTCATGGAAAACACTACCGTAATCTGAAAATCGAATTTTAAGATTGATAGAGAGCTCTCTGACAACGGCTTACTTACCAATCCTTCCATTAAGCTTCATGTAGAACCAGAACCCGAGCCTCTGGACAGCCACGAGATGACTTCTGATGTTGTCAGAACACCGCCTGTATGCCGAAGCCAAAATGCTCCCCTTCAGCGAGCTCAACTCCATGCTTTGCAAGCAGTTTTTATTTAGTAGAGTGCCACAGACGTGGACACCCGAAGAGATATCAGACCTGAGCAGAATAGCCTAAGATGTACCTAACATGTGTTCGGCATGCGGAGAGTCACCCCATTACTCGAGACACCTCTTCGCACGCTCCTCTTCCTCTGGCCTAACCCAGTCGGAGTGGCACACTTCCTGTGCCTCCCGTTAGTTGAGCTTGATGTCGAAGACTAGCAGACAAGCCGATCTTTTGCTCTAATATGGCTCTAGCAATGCGATTCAACCATTTTACTTTCGACTACGCCAACACTTTTGAGCATACATACATATTTTAGGGCTGAGTTTTAGGAATTTGATGGATATCGTTAATTAATATTGCCGTCTTGCTTCCTTTCCCTTCCCTTCCCTTCCCTTCCCTTCCCTTCCCTTCCCTTCCCTT
>NW_023486967.1:0-1277 GCF_013731165.1 Rhagoletis pomonella | reverse complement strand
TCTAAAATTTATTATAAATATCAATTTTGAGTGAATTATCTTCAGTAGTTACTAAAATATCGCAGTTTTCGTATTTCTGAAAATTACCGTTATATGGGAGGTAGGCGTGGTTATTGTCCGATTTTGCCCATTTTCAATACCATCCGTCCTACGCCCGAAAGAAGTGCACACACCAAGTTTCGTTAAGATATCTCAATTTTTACTCGAGTTATCGTGTGCACAGACGGACGGACAGACGGACGGACGGACGGACAGACAGTCACCGCTTAATCGATTTCTCTTTTCATTCTGATCATTTATGTATACATTTGTCTATATCTATCTCGATTCGTTTTGCCTGTTACAAACAACCGTTATGTGAACAAAGTTGTGCACAAGTGCGCTCGGGTATAAAAATGAAAAAATTTTTCAGTAAAGAATACGAAATTAAGTATCTTTTCTTCTAAAGAAAAATCTCATTTTTCATAAAAACTAAATTGCCAACTACGATTGCAATTATTTTGAAGATTTCCATGTGATACACAGGGCCCAGAAAAAATAATTAAAAAACTTAGAGGAAATTTTTAAAATACCAACTACTTTCTAAAAGTCCAAAAAAACAAAAAATATTCTAAAATATGCCACCGTTACCCAAACTATGATGCGTGTACGGATGGTGGTAATATTTTAAAAATTTGCGACTATGATGAAAATTTCCCAACGTATCCCGAAAAAATTCATAAAATCCCAAAAAAAATTCTGGGAAAATTTACTACTAGGACTAGGATTAAGGGTATGATTACGATTGCATCATTATCACCATTAAAAAAAAATATGTGGGCCATTCCATACAATATTTACACCTCAATATTTTTTTTTGGAGTGAAATATATTTTTTTACATTCTTTATCGAAAAAAAGAAGACACCTATTTTTATACCCGAGCGCACTTGTGCACAAGGGTATTATAACTTTGTTCACATAACGGTTGTTTGTAACAGGCAAAACGAATCGAGATAGATATAGACAAATGTATACATAAATGATCAGAATGAAAAGAGAAATCGATTAAGCGGTGACTGTCTGTCCGTCCGTCCGTCCGTCCGTCTGTGCACACGATAACTCGAGTAAAAATTGAGATATCTTAACGAAACTTGGTACGTGAACTTCTTTTGGGCGTAGGACGGATGGTATTGAAAATGGGCGAAATCGGACGATAACCACGCCTACCTCCCATATAACGGTAATTTTAAGAAATACGAAAACTGCGATATTTTAGTAACTACTGAAGTTAATTCA
>NW_023486966.1:0-1277 GCF_013731165.1 Rhagoletis pomonella | reverse complement strand
TTTGTTCCAAACAACATTTTTTTGTAGGTTTTATTACACTAATAATGTAGATTTTGAGAGGAGAAACACGACTCGACTGTTTAAGAATCGAAAACAAATTTTAACACAATATTTAAAAAAAAATCATTTTTTTTTATTTGCATGCAGCTGTGCATCCTTCTCACGATTTTATATCACTCGAATAACAAGCTGTAGTGCTATTCAAGATCTTTAATTTGAGCCATGGTGGAAATCTTTAGGCCCTTTGAGAGCCAAGGGGTCAATGGCATTATTTTTCCATGAAAGGCAATTAAATTAGCTTTCAAAAATATTTTGTTTCATATCAAAATGTTGCTTCTGTCGAAAGCATTACGATTAATTCGCATGGAGTGTTCAAAAAGCACACTGTGCGCCGTGGTGTGTGTGTGTGTGACAGCAGAATAAAATTATGGGCAAATTCATAAAGCATAAAGTGAATTCCGATTAAAAGTAATTAATAAAAGTGGTATTGACAGTTTATTTAAGATTAGTTAAATGTAAAAACAAAATGTATACATATATAAAAATATGATGTAATATGCAGGAATGCAGGTGTACGCAAAACCAGAAATTAATCATGTAAGTTATTTTTTTTTATTTTTTTGTAATTTTAAATTTAAAAAAATCAATTGCAAAGATAAATTTAACAAAAGAAAACGATATGCAACGATTATGTATGTATGAGAAAGAAGAATATTTTGTTATGCAAGAAAATATTGATACACAATGGCAAAATCTGTACAAAAGGGCAAAAAAAACAATGAATGCGCCCGGCCCAAGAGACCGCGAGCTCAGAAATAACCTATCATTTTTAACAAAACTAAGTATTTAAAATTTATACTTTTTTAAGTTCTTCTTCTTATTGGGCACTACAACCGTTTGTCGGTTTGGGCCGAGACCAAAAAGCTTCTCCAATTGCTTCTCTCCCGTGTGAGTTTGCGCCAGTTGGTTATCCCGAGCGCAGACAGGTCCTTCTGCACTTGGTCCTTTCATTGTGTTCGTGGGCGCCCTTCTCATCTTTATTCGGCATTGTTCAACTTTCTGCGCCATATAAAAGGACGGGCATGATGGCAGATTTGTAGAGAGTGATGTTTCTTCGTCGAGAGAGGGCTCTGCCCAAAGTAGCACGTATTCGCTAGAGTTGCTCTTCGCTTGATCTCCAAGCTGACGTTGTTGGTGGTATTTATGCTGGATCCTAGGTAGACAAAGTAATTCACTACTTCACCATGTTGACTTTTCAATGCACTATCGCCACTAAA
>NW_023486965.1:0-1277 GCF_013731165.1 Rhagoletis pomonella | reverse complement strand
GAACGAGTGAGTATAGTTTAAGCAATTATTTGAGAGACGTCGCTACTAGAGCTGTCAAACTATCGATAGTCAAGTCTATCGATGTTTTACGATAGTCTTAAGGGTGACTATCGATACTATCGATAGTATCGACCCATTTCATATGTTTTTCTAAATCCATTCATTTCTCGTTATCTTGTTTGTATAAATTTGTTCATTTTAGCGGCTGACCGTTGCATTTTAGTATCGAGAAATATTGCTAGAAATTCATTCGCCGTGTAAACAGTCAAAAAGCGAAAGACACTTTACATACATACATGCAAGGTGCCACTGCTCATGCAACTGCTTTCTGAAATTTGTCAATCTGACAGTCTTTTGAAATATACTGCATTGCCCGGTCTGACACGCTCTTAAGACGTCAATATAACCTCTGCTATTCCCACGCTTAAAATAAAAAATGGCGCGTTTAGAAACAATAGGTTCATTCCTTATGTTTTTGGACTAAAATCTGAAAAGTGTCAAAATGCCAGAGCATAAGCAAAATGCGCTCTCTAAAAGAGAATAATAATAATAAGAAAAAAGTAAAGGAACGCAAAAAACCAAATTATTAATCCTAAGAATGGTAACAACAAAACTAACGTCAAACAAGAATAGAAATGTATGTACAAAAAACATTCACACAAGCACAAGCACAATAAACACTTACTATATCAATTATTTTTTTGCTTCCTTCCAATTTCAATACATTTTTTTTTACTTTCTACATTATTCTCACTTTTTGTGTATTATTTAATTTCCATTAATTTAAATTCAGTTGAGTTTGACACTTTTCAAGATTTTGGCAGCAAAAATTCTTCTGACTAAATCTGACTACTTCGAACTGAAGAGAGTCATTCTCACTGAGTGGTGCTCTCTCATTTCTGCTGTTATTTTAGAGTTAAGGAACGCTTTTTTGGACTAAATCTGACTACTTCGGACTTTTTTTTGACTATTTCTGGGAGATAAGGAACGCAACTAATGCCATGAACCAACTAAACTGATTACCCAGCACGGCAACCCCGTATTTAAAATTGCATTTGAGAAAAAAATAATAGTTGATAACGTCATTTTTAATCGGTCGTTTCTCTCACACACATGGTTTCATTCCGTGGCGAAAAAATTACGTCACTGCGAAAAACATACTTTTCTCTCGCACACCGTCTTGGGTGATCTTTATTCGTTCGTTCATGAAATAATGCTGCCAATTTTTGTTCTCTTTGAACCAATACGAGCAAATGTCAAAAGCGCTAGTAAAGAGA
>NW_023486964.1:0-1278 GCF_013731165.1 Rhagoletis pomonella | reverse complement strand
GTGCAATCCGTGCATCGTGCAAGACTTCGAGAATACCCCTATTGTTACTCTTTTTCCGCATACATAAGCTACTTGGCGTTGAGAGAGTAAATACTTGACGTACTTGCTATTACTTCCGCGATTGAGAGAAATAGACATTGGGCCAATCGCGGTACCGCTAATCCGCTCTTTGTGATTTTGACAGAATCGGCTGTGTGCGAGACGTCATCTTGGTGAAATTGTTGATTGTGAGCATACGAAAAAACCAAATAACAATTTTAATATTTGGGTGTTAATATTTCTGCGTGGTTTTAAACAATTATTGAGACATTACAGAGCAAAATGAAGTGTGCCGTGACAAAGTGTAATAGTGAAAACAAAAGGAAAGCGTGCGATATAAGTTTTTTTTTCGTTTCCTACGAATCTGGTGAAAAAGTGGAAGCAGTTCTGCCGGCGAGGAGATGCATTAAAGACCAAATCGAGCTATGTGTGCATGAACCACTTTACTAGTGAAGATATTGAAAATAATATTTTTAGTGCTGGATGAGGTAATTCACCAGTGGATAAGGTCGAAGTAAGACGCTAATTCAAGCGGCATCTTACCGCCCTGTTACGTACCTAATACAAAACAGTGGCCAAATTATTATTATTACCTTCCTTTTATTAGCTCGGGATGTAACTATGTAATATTGATACGCCTAAAAGATGCAGTAATTTCTATTCTCAAGCTACATACCTGATGACAGTACAAATGACAATTATATTAGGGAGGTTTTAGTTTTTTAAACTATAATTTTTATACATTTAAAAGCTCAGCTTAAATTGTTTTACTTACATAGAATATTTGTTTCCAAAGAATCCACACTCATGCTTCCTCTCGGAAATGGTACAAAAGTCATTAAATAAAAGCCAAGAATGATAGAATACAAGATTGCGCATTCCTGCGGGTGATGACGTCAAGATAGCAACGAATAGTGTAGATAATGGAAAGAATAATTGGAGATGGAGGAGAGAAAGAGTATTAACTGTCAAACCATGGAGATCGCCATGTTTACATACATATAAACATCTCTGCATACATACAAACAGTTTGCTAAAATGACGTCACACGAACAGCTGATTCTGTCAAATTCGCCAAGAACAAATTAGCGGTACTGCTGATTGCGCCACCTCTGTCTCCCTACATCGTGGGTGCACTCATGGTTTTCAGCTAAGCAAGCAAATAAAGAAGGGAAATAAAAATTATAGTTTGAAAAACTAAAACCTCCATATTATAATTGCCATTCATACTGTCATCAG
>NW_023486963.1:0-1278 GCF_013731165.1 Rhagoletis pomonella | reverse complement strand
AAACAAATTCTATGGGACTGAGAAGTATTATTTTCTACTTTTAGTCCATTTATAAAAGCGTCGTATATTAAAAAGTTTTTTTTATATTATTTATTTCCTTTCAAGTGAGTTTTAATTTTGCTTCAATTTTGATCACCTTTTCAGCACTGACAGGCGAATTTCGAGAAAACAAAAAACTTACTTACTTACAAGATAAAAAATTTAACAAAAATTACAAATTAATGACAATTATGTGAAGATTTACCATATTTTCGTTCATTTGCTCGCAAAGAACATCACATTTCATGTTGCTCAACATTGTATTATGTTATCAACATTAAATTCAACAGAATTTCTACATTCCGACTTGAACTTTTCTAACGCTGTTAATTTTTCGTCCGCGAATAGTTTCCACTTTCAGTTTGCACCTTCTCTATCTATCTAAGTTCTCTGATACAACATTGCAAGTTGATAAAATCGTTGTAATAAAAAACAGCTGATGCTAATAAGAAAGGGCAGTTTGTACACTGTAAAAAGTACATGTAAAACTACTACTGAAAAGTGCCTATTTTTCCAACAGAATCTATGTAAATATACGCATAAAATGTTCAAGATTTGATTTTGAACATTCGATGTTGAAAATACAGTGTTATCTGGCTGGAGTGAACACCCGATGCTACGAACACCTCGAAAGAGTGAACATGAAAATTTTTCCATTGAGTACTCTATAGCGTGAACAATTTTGTGTCTTTAAAGAGTGAACAAAATTTAAAACCAATTCCTTCCAAATTCAAAACTGTAACGACAAATTTAATAACAAAAAGGTTAATCCCTTCGCCAGGCCGATCCCGTAAATCCCCCTATCAGGGATCTCAACTCGGAGATTCGGCAACTAGTGAACGTACATAAGCGGAAGAAGTGGGAAGACCATCTGAAGACCTGTAACTTCGCCTCTGGTGTGAGCAAGCTTTGGTCAACCGTGAGGTGATTGTCCACCGGGGAAACCGTCCAACAAAGGAGAGTCTTCTCGCCCGATAGCTATATAGAACTATTCAAGTAACGCTACTAGAAGACAAACGGTGGGCTGCGAAATACCTGAGTGGTCGTCAGTGATCTTTAGAGACAAATCGAGCAAACCTAGGAAAATAAAACAGCGAGTTCAACAGGGTGGCGCCCTTTCCCCACTACTGTTCAACATTTACATTTCTAAGCTCCCTCAACCACCAGAGGTAGTCTCGATTGTCTCTTATGCTGACGATTGCTCGATAATGGTTATTTCACCGAGCTTTCTCGCTTCGT
>NW_023486962.1:0-1278 GCF_013731165.1 Rhagoletis pomonella | reverse complement strand
TTCATCTTCATCTTCATCTTCATCTTCATCTTCATCTTCATCTTCATAATTGTTTATACCTTAGAAGTATAGTTTAGCCGTAAAAGGGGTGTAAAGGAAACATGATTGCCTATTTATATAATGATATGCAAACAATTTCTATTAAAGCAATTCTATTGAAAATAAAACTACAACTTGTAGTAACTAGAGCTCGAATTTGTATGGAAACGGAATATGCAAGAATTATGCAAAATGTATTAAAAAAGTTTACAAATTGTTAGACATGCTAAAAACAGACTTTTATGCAACAACTTTAATAACACCTAAGAAACAAGACCGAAGTCTGTTCTTAAGATTTCAGAGAAAATTAAGCAAGTTTTTTTAAACGCATATCTTCAAATTTATTAACAACTTATTTTTAGTTAACTCTTTAAACTACTTTAGTAGTATCTGTGGAATGTCATCCGCATTTTCGCGCATCCTGAAGGAGAGTAGGGATGTAATGTCAATCCTCTCTTCATTAGAGCCGGAAGAGGACCAATCTCCCGTAGGGGATGTGGGTCAAGAATCAGCTCGCTGGCAATGACCCTCTAATGACGGAGTTGGTTCTCTTTCACTACCCCAGAAGAGGAGGAGAAAGAATAATTATCGGAGAGCGAAATCCAAGCAGGCCGCTGTGGTGTAGTGGTAAGCAGTGCGCGCTTCCACTCCGCAGGACCCGGGTTCAAACCCTGGTCAAAGCAACATCGCAAAAAATATAGAAAAAAGGTTTTTCTCGTAACAGCGGTCGTCCCTCGGCAGGCAATGGCAAACCTCCGAGTGTATTTCTGCCATGAAAAACGGCTTCTCATAAAAATACAATCGCCGTTCGGAGTCGGCGTAAAACTGTAGGTCCCTCCGCTTTGTGTGACAACATCAAGGCGTACGCCACAAATCGGAGGAGAAGCTCGGCCAAACACTATATATTTTTATTAAACCCAAGCAGGGTAACCCTCGTCTGTGGCTGACCGAACTCCTCCTGTCGCTGCATTCAGTAAGCGGCCCAGATCTACGGAGGTTATTCCAGACGCCAGAAGGACCTTGGTGGATGCACCAATGCCTGCCCCAATGCCTCTTCGAGTCATGGTTTGGCGGGTTACTAGGTGTGGCATTACCCAATTCCGGTCAAGCAGACAGACCTCTGTCGCCACGAAACCCTTGCCTAAAACCAAGGGTAGAAGTGATGCAAAGGTCGGTCGAGGCAGAACTCCCCTATTGTGTACCCGTAAAAGGCCTTCCGCCAATTGACGTAAAGGGGGG
>NW_023486961.1:0-1278 GCF_013731165.1 Rhagoletis pomonella | reverse complement strand
TTTTGAATTTCACCAGCTATAAGCTAGCTTTGATCCCATCAAACCAAATGGTATGTACTTATTACTTATTGCTTTGATTGAATTTGTCAGCTTATAAAGACAATATACCATTATCTTAAAATCCAGCATAAAAAACTGCGTTTTGACTTTAGGAAGTCCAAACTAACTCTTCCCTATATGTATGTAGGTACATGACTTTATTCATATATTTTCTTTCAAGATAATTGTTAACTAAAAATTTCAACAATGAGTTCATATGGCGATGACTATGAATTTTAATGAATAGTTTTAAATAACATGACATATTTAGCAGACTTTGGTTTTTTTTTTTTAACTTTCGTAGAAGGGCTTATTATGTACAAATCGATGGCGTTCTGCAAATTATGACAATTTTGACTAGAGCCAATTAAAGTTTTCGCGTTTCTTAATTTGGCTTTTTAAAGTTTTAGTAACAATCAGACTGAAAACGTTATTTTATTTAAATTTTATGTAATTGTTGTTAAGTAGTTAAATGAAAATAAGTCCACATCACTAACCGATCGACTGTTTTTACGCATGCCGATATTCACGAGACATGTGCCAATATTCCTTAGTAAAGGCTGCTAACTTCAATTTTCTGACAAATAAGACAACTGCGCCGCCTGTCGGATTGGTATCAAGTAACTATGTGTCGATGTAACACAGAAAAATTTGTAACTTAAATAAATGAAATTTTTAGTTATGTCATTATTGCAGAAGTCCTAATGTACACAATACCTACATATGTATGTATGAATGTGTTTACAAAAATGATCTCAGTGTAAAGCGAGTGCTACAGAAATGTTGGTAAACTTCGCTTATTTTATACGATTAGCATTCGCTTAGAAACCAATTTTTCGCGTTTCCTAATAATTGAAAATATTAGAGTTAATACATTTTTAAGAAACGGGGATGATATAGTCTAATGCTCACATAAGTATGCATAAATAAATTTTCTTAGAACGTTATCTTGTTTTATTCATATATTTTTTAAATACAAACGTAGTACATACACATTTACATATGTATGTCTGTATGATTGCACATAGTAAGAATCTTCGCGTGCCTCATTACAATAGTTTTCCACCCTAAACCATTAGGCACCTCATATATTAATAGTAGACTCAGTTATCTATTCATTTAAACTAAGTACACACAATAATACGCAAAGTGCTATTTTAATTATTATTTATACGTTTAAGCCCAGAAATGTTGTAAGGGAATTCCACAGAAGGCTAGACAACATTTGTATCACTATGT
>NW_023486960.1:0-1278 GCF_013731165.1 Rhagoletis pomonella | reverse complement strand
TATTTTCTAATAAGAATTGTTTCTTAATTGAAAGTATTTAATACTAACATAATGTAGTGGTTAATGTTTAAAAATGAATTCGCAATATGTCCGCAGCTCAGGTAGATTTGAAGAAATCCGTTTAAATTTTTCGAATTACATCTACTTGAATATAGGATAGGCAGGGTTGCATACAAATGGTAGTTCCGTAAATATTTAAAATATGTTAGTTCATTCAATATTTACATCTGGGCCAATAAATAACAACAAATATAGCCGAAAAAACAAAGTTTCGATTAAAACCAGTTTTCATAACCCCCCATAAAATGTCGATTAATTTAAAATACGAAAATAACGATATTTTTTCATGGAGAGGTATTTTTTGAATATACCTTGTTTATACCTACACAAGAACCGTATTAGCAAACAACCGATTGGACTCAACATATATTTCTTTACAGCATTTATACCCGTGTCTTTATACCGCACTCGATAAAGTCTTATTCAAAAGTAAACAAAATCTGCTATTTTTAAACGACATTTTTTAATAAATAATTTGCCCGGTTGACCGAAATGGAAACAAACAATAATTGTAATTTATTATAACAATAATTCGAATTTAAAACGGGCTGTATAAAGAAAACCAGCCCATTGTCACTTCACTTTCCAATGGTGCTGATTGCTGCAAGAATTATTTAGCGATTTAGAGCATAATCAACACAATATATGCACATAAATATGTATTATTTCACAGATCTCACGGCCAGCTTAGAAATATTATTATTATTATTATTATTATTATTATTATTATTATTATTATTATAACGTAAAGGCGCTATATGACCCATTCTGATAAGTATATTTCCCCTAAAGTTAACCCATTTTATTTAATTTGTCTCTCGTGAAAATATATATTTTATTTATATATTTTATTTCAGATATGTACTTATATTTTAAATTTTTGCTTTAATTTTTGTATCCTTTTAATATTTAATTAGATACCTTTAGATTAAAATAAGCGAAATAAAACGAAACAGCACAGCAACCCTTTTCTGTTTATCTTGAGAACACAAAACCCTCTTTTTGTTAAAATTCGGCGCTGCACAAAATCCTGGCGTTTATATTTTCCAACAAAATACCACTTCGCAACCCTGGATTTTCACGAAGCGTTTCATTCGGGTCGTAGTTTTGCAACTTCGGGCCATTCGGTGTTGTATGCCATATTGGCTGCCATATTGTTCACACTGTCATCGCCATATTGAACACCCTGTCAACTATCTGTCAACCCTAAGATATCTC
>NW_023486959.1:0-1278 GCF_013731165.1 Rhagoletis pomonella | reverse complement strand
TATACCAGTTCTCCGCAGTGAAATTCCAAACCAGTCAGTATAAATACAAGTTCATTAACTAGTATGTGCTAAAGCGACGGCCTACCATTTCGGCGATTTCGAATAACTTATGCGATCAGCGACATCTGTCTTTGAATAGCCACAACCAAAACTAAAATGCGGTTAACTAACATTGAAAAAGGATACAACGTGAACTAGTTGGACTGAAACGCAAACTGGTAGCATTCTGGTTCACAACTGGTAGCTTTCCGTGCAGGGAAATTAGCTATAATTGCACGTATACATATACATATGCATTGTCGTCAGTAGTAGAAGTAATAGAAAAGTCTTCCCATCCTGCAGGGAAACCGCGGACTAGTGAATCAAATTTCTAGTTCCGTACTAGGTCTTTATCGCGAAAAACCAACTAGTCCGCTAGTAGCTAGATCCTCACCAGTCCAAAATCGGCGAAAAGTGGTACTTTTAAAAAACTATTTTTTTTTAGTTTTTTCACTAGAAATCTATTGTATATCTAAAGTGACGAATTCAGAAATTTTTGCTCATTCTGCGCTACTGTTCAGTAAATAACTATGCACTTATATAAGTACATGCATATAAATCAGGTCCCGCCAAACACTTTCCTGGGAAACGAACTATATTCGGCCTTTCACATGTACACAATCGGCTTCTTACACGTACACAATCCGAACGTCAACAGCAAGAGTGGTAGAGCAACAAATTTTATTTAGTTGCATGCAAACAATAGGCGAAGCATGTTGGTGACGGATTATTGTTGAATAAAGTAGGTACACTGAGCAGAATGAATGAATATTCATTCAAAAATTTTATAACACAAATTTTCGTATATACACCCCTAGAAATAGGTACCAAGTCGTGCTTTTTCTTCATATTAAAAGAACTTTATGAATTAAGTATTTCAAGTCCTCAATTAAAACATACAATATGTTTTGTTATTTATCTTTTGATTTCATCGTTATTTTAAATTGTTCTTAAATGTCAAGTTTTACATAATTAGATATATATATTTTTATTTTATTTCTACTTGAAATCAACGAAATTTGCTTTTAATATTCAGAGTGCTCGAAGCACGTTTTATTTTTTGCTCAGAAATCCACACTTAAATTATAAAAATAATAATAATAATTTTGTACAATACATACAAAATTTTACCAACTTTTTCCTTTCTTAGGGCCGTTAATTTCATTATATGTTTCTATGTTGTTTAGATCTAAAAAAATAGCGCACAATGAAAAAAACGGCAAAAAAAACATACCAAAA
>NW_023486958.1:0-1278 GCF_013731165.1 Rhagoletis pomonella | reverse complement strand
CATGAAAAGTGTCAAACGATAGGCAGGGTTGCATTTGTAAACAAAAAGAGATAGCAAAGAACATTAAGCGCCACGGAGACAATCAAATAAATACGTCAAACATTGCATATGTTGCCCGCAAACGTTCAAATAAACGCGTTAATTCAACAAACAATTTCTTTTTCTTGTCCGCGCACTTGCTCACCACGACGATCAGAAGGCAAGTGCGCTTGTTTTTTGTCAAGCAAAACGCGAGACGGTTGATAAAGATATTTGATCGTCTCCATGGCGCTTAACATAAAAAAAAATCGAAGTAGTTACAGGAAAAGTGGTTTTTCGCGTTCCAGGTGACTTTTATTTTTTCTCTCTTGCTCCTCCCTTTCAAGAGAGTAATTTTGTTATTTGACAGTTTTACAGGTTTTTACACGAAGTTATCTGGAACGCAACTATTATCAATATTCTGATATAGAGCCAGTGGCAATCGGTAACTTTTTCGGAATGGTGTACGAATAAATTGAGTTTTTTCGGTGCCAACCGCAAAGAAGAATTTTGACGGTTGGGAAAAACCACACAAACGCTCGTGCAGAAGCTCTATTTTGTGTGTTGCTGAAATTGTTAAATTTACATCTATTTCATAACCTGCAAGTAACGTACGTTCTTTTGTTTTATCCATTCCATTTTGATTTTCATTTTTTATTACCGCCCACAATATTGTGCCTTATCCTGAGTTTCGCCCGAAAATTGTTCATCCGCCCATAGTAAATACATGGAAACCAAAAGTTGAAAAGTGAACCGGTTCGGAAAAAAAATGAAACTCATGATAAGGCTGATTACACTTAGAAGCTGTCAAAGTTTAACTAGCACATGAGCTAGATAAAATTCTGACGTTTGTATTCACCTTGAAACTGTCAAATGCAATTTTCAAAGGTTTTTTTGCGGTTAAGTCCGGTAAAACTACTTGCAGAGGAGTCACGGCAACCCCGTTTTTTTTTTTGATATTCCTCCTTGCACTGCGGCAAATTCCATTTGAAAGAGTAACGGAACTAGTCCAAATGACGCAGTGCCCGTTATTCTTCCAAATGGAATATTCCCGCAATGCAAGGGTATAAAAAAGCTGGCAACCTCATAAGTCTTGCATTTTGCAATTTAGAATTGACAACTGCGCGAAACGGGTGAGAAAAGAATGATGAGGAGATGTGGTGATCTCCGAAATAGTGCTATAACTTCTACCGCTTACACTTTGTTGCTTTTTCAATTTTTCCTAATAAACAATCGTGGTACAATGCTCAATAAAATTAT
>NW_023486957.1:0-1278 GCF_013731165.1 Rhagoletis pomonella | reverse complement strand
TTTTTAGTCCATTTATAAAAGCGTTGTATATTAAAAAGTTTTTTTTATATTATTTATTACAACGCTTTTATCAACTTGCAATGTTGTGGATCCAGAAGCTTTCAATGTTGTGTGTTCGACACCACAAAGCAAAGCTTTGAAAAGCTCCTATAAAAAAGCATAGTGAATAGGGCGACATCTGTAGTGAAGTAGTGCATAGGGCGATAGCTGTAGTGAATAGGGCGAGGTAGATGACATCTAGATGTCGCCCTATGTACTACGTTTGCTACACCGGAAATAGACGACACGTCATATCTTTAAATAAAATTAATTGGTGCTCGTTCGTATGTACATACATATGTAAATGCATGTGTGTGCACCTTTCTATTAATATCGTTGAATTATTTTAATATCTATTGCAAACTTTTATTCATACAGGACTAAAAAGGAGAAAATAAATAATATAAAAAAAACTTTTTAATATACAACGCTTTTATAAATGGACTAAAAAGTAGAAAATAATATTTCTCAGTCCCATAGAATTTGTTTTGATAACTTTTGATTTTGAAATTTTACCAAAAGTCATTATAAACAATCTATGAAATTGAAAATGAAAAGCGTGGGGCGCATGTATTACACTTGAATTGATATGAAAAGTAATATATGTATGTATGTATGTGGGTATATGAATAACGACCGCTTAAAATCGATTTCTAAGTTCTACTTTCGCTGTAGAAATTTTAGGTCTACGTTATGTAGTTTGACTATTGTCAACTAAATCGAATGCTTTGTAAGTGAAGTGACTTGTAGACCACTTGAGGTATAGGTGGACCAGTTGGTAACCACTTTGGGACCAGTTGGTAACTAGTTCGTGGGACCAGTCGGTAACCAGTCGGGGACCAGTCCGGGATTCAGTTGGGATCCAGTTTGGGACTAGTCCGAAACTACTTACCTTTGGACCAGTTGGGGACCAGTTGGTCTTTTTAAGCTCCTGTGGCCGTTTTAAGGGTAATTCTTGGGCTCCTGCACTGCCGCTCGGGGTTTCTGCCTTCTACGGTGGTAATTTTGGGCCGGGTTGCCTGTTTTGGCGGACTGTTGTGCTGTGTGCCGCGTATTACGTGTGCCGGGTACCACTTTCTCGAGCGAATTGCTCTGGGGAACGTGTTGTGTGAGTTGCTGGCTTTTTGGCTAGACTTTGAGGAGGGTTTATACACGCATATCGGCGGAAATAGACGACACGCCATTTCTTTAAATAAAATTAATTGGTGCTCGTTTGTATGTACATACATATGTAAATGC
>NW_023486955.1:0-1278 GCF_013731165.1 Rhagoletis pomonella | reverse complement strand
AATGATAATATGAGTACTCATATGATACTCAGCTGTCTTGTAGGGTACATGACTTACCACACACAAACAATTGCTGTCAAAGATCTGCACCCTATATTTACAACCAGCTTGAAGGCGAAAGAGAAGCAAAGGTAATGTAGTATGTAGCATACCTGCCGTAGGTTGTTCCCTTTGCAGCCACCACTCCTGTAGTTGTGCAGACAGGTCGTTAGTTCGCTCATGCTGGCTTCTTCTGCTCAGCGCTGCTGATGACTTTGTACATTTCCCGTACTTGTATGACCCACTGTTGTTGTTGCTACATATTTTCTTTTCTCATTTCCTTCACCTCAATACAAAATCCATATTTTCGCTTTACAAGAAAACTCACTCTACAATGAATTGCAAATGAATTTTTTGTTATGTATGTACTCGTAAATATGTAGGTGTGTATGCTGTCAGTGCGCTGAGGAATTCACTTGCGTAGGTTGAAAACTCATTGCCACTTTTATCTTCGAAACTGGCGTACATACATACATAATACCAAATCTGCAGCAATACAATAACCCATACCTAACTACTTGGCCTGTACGACGACGCCATCATTCATAACATTTGAAGGTTGGCCTCGTTGGCCTGTGAACGCGTAGCGCCTTTCTTCGGAATTTCTGGCTTTTGTTGTTGACTTTTCGCTGCTTGATTGCAGTTGATTCTGAATTCTTTTTGAAATTCTCATTTCTTCTTCATTACCTTTATGCTCATGCGTTTTTAATTTTTTTTTGTTTTTTTTTTGTGTATTTGCTCTCGAGCTCATATCTTTCCATCCTCAAAATGCACTGTTTGTTGTTGTTGTTGTTGTTGCCATGCGCAAGCAATTGTTGTCAGCATCGTGTCATGTGAATTTTCATTTCACATTTCCTCAGATACTCCCAAACATATACATACTAATGCACATACATACATATTTAACTACAAATTTAGTACCTGGCGTAGAATTTTTTTTTTGTTTCTGGTTTGTTTGCTCGGACATGTTGAAGTTTTTCACCGAATTGTTTTGCCGCATGAGCACCCATGCGTCAAGATACTTGTCCATATCTTCAACAAACAAATATGACTACAAACACGAACGAGCACGCACACACACACACACACACAGAAAACATGAAAAATGCGCACCGAAAAATAAGTAAGTAAAGTATAAAAAAATGATATCGGCCATGATCGAGCTATGAACAAGAAATTTGTTATAAATGAGCCCATGATTCATGAATTTCCGCCAGTCGATGTTATGTGGATACTTCA
>NW_023486954.1:0-1278 GCF_013731165.1 Rhagoletis pomonella | reverse complement strand
TCATCTTCATCTTCATCTTCATCTTCATCTTCATCTTCATCTTCATCTTCATCATTATCTTTATCCTTGTATTTTTATTTATTTTTAACTTTGTCCTGTTCTTCATCTTTATCTTTGGCTTCCTCAATATAGGTTGTGAGTGTTTGTGGTTTTGTCATTCCTCTTGTCTTTTTTTTCTGCCCTTGTATCTTGCTGTCCGTATTTTCATTACTCAATCCACAGTGGCGTTAAAAATTCAATGCAGCCACCCCCTGTCTATTCACGCATGTGCATACGCATATGCAAAATTAAGTTTTATTTTCTGAGCAAAAAATAAAACTCAAGAAATATTGATTATTTTCCGAGCAAAAAATAAAACTTAAAACGTAACGCTTATTTTCCGAGCAAAAAATACAACTTAAAACGTAACGATTATTTTCCGAGCGAAAAATAAAACTAAAAAAATAATCGTTATGTTTTGAGCAAAACATAAAACTCAGTTAATAACGATTAAAAAGTGATTTTTATAATAAAAGTTATAACCGTTACGGTCCTGTTTTTATTACTTATCCAGTGCACAGAAATTTCGTTAAATCTAAATAAAAATAAAATACTTTTTCCAAAACTTGTAACGCGTGTGGCGACTATTTTAATTTTTTATTTTTTTTTAATAATTTAAAACGCTTTAAAAGTTTTAAATCTTTACGTAAAATGTCATTAATTATGTTCATATATAGAGTCCGGCCGATTAATCGGCCGATGCCGGGGCTTGAATGAATGATTCTTGAATGAGGTTGTTATTTAGATATTTGATTATGTTTTTACAACGCTTTTATCAACTTGCAATGTTGTGGCTCCAGAAACTTTCAATTTTGTGGATCCAGAAACTTTCAATGTTGCGTGTCCGACACCATAAAACCTTTGCTTTGCAAAGTTCGTATAAAAAAGTCTAGTGAATAAGGCGACATCTGTAGTGCATAGGGCGAAGTAGATGACATCTAGATGTCACCCTATGTAATACGTACGCTACAGCGGAAATAGACGACTCGCCATTTCTTTAAAAGTTTCTATAAAAAGTCTAGTGCATAGAGCGACATCTGCCGTGCATAGGGCGAGGTAGATGTCATCTATGCACTACGTACGCTACAGCGGAAAAGGACGACACGCCATTTCTTTAAGGGCGGGATTCACAGTGCTTAGTTAAACGATTCTTAACTTAACCACCAACAAGAGCTTAACTATGAATTTATATCCAGAGTCACTTAGGTTAGGTTAGGTTAGGTTAAAGTGGCTGCCAGT
>NW_023486953.1:0-1279 GCF_013731165.1 Rhagoletis pomonella | reverse complement strand
TTATTCGATTCTGTACATCCGTTCAGGCTGCAACCTGGTACATACATACATACATACTTCCACAAATATATAGTAGATTTGCTTTGAAGCGCCATCTTGCGGTTCTCTAAATAAAAAATAGATATCAGAAATTAATTTTTGATATCACAAAACTCCCGAGCACAACTCTTTATTACAAAAAAAAAAAACATTCCTAAGACTTTAGTAAATATTAATCTGAGTATGGACTTAGTATTAATTAAAAATATTTTCTTTTAAAATTGCGCAGGCTCGAAATTGATTTTAGAGCTATGGTCTAAAGGGCGTTTTTTCTTAGAATTTCATGTAGAATCCAAATCTCCTAGGAACGATGTCGAAAAAAAATTTACCCGCCCTAATGTATATATATAAATATATGTGGATGATATAATACAAGTTTGCAAACCAAAGATGGTATTTTATATGCATTCATGACTTCAACGTAAACTTAGCGACAGATGAAGTAGAGCCACAAATTACATTCCAAAAAGAAAACCTAAATTTAGGAATATATACAAATAGAAATGCTCAAACTACAGGCTCAAAAACCGTAATTGATGCGGTGTTTTCAATATATTTTAACACCCTTGAGTCACAATTATTTACAAGTATCATATTTTAGTAATCATACCAATAATTTTATGTATTAAAAGAATTGAGAATTAATAAATTTAAGTGAAATTAATGCTTAATTTCTAACCTAACCTACATGTGTATGTATGTAACTAAATCGCTTAGTAATAGGTTTACATATAAGTAGATTATCCTCAGTTTCGACCTTAACTACCTAATCAGTAATTAGAAAAAGAACATACCTTTCTTTAAAGTGCTGTATCTTGGAAACCTTTTAACGAAACTTATTGAAAAAAAAAAATTTTTTCTTCCGTCTTATTATGGGCTAAATTTTACATTTTTTAGATTAATTGTCATCGTATGAAAAACAAACAAAAAATTATGTAAACATTTTTCTTTTTGATTTTTTTTATTTTTATTATAGATGCTTTCCATTTCCAGACAACGGGTCAGGTACGAGCATGATTTTTAATTTCGACCAAACTCAAATACATTGTTTGTTGGTCCAAATAATGAGACACGTATTTTTTCTTTTGGCTCGGAAAAATTTTTCGGCCGAATTAAACGCGATTTTGTTTTTCAGGCAAAAATCGATTATTCGAATTGACAGTGAGATTTTTTTTTTAAATGCCCACAACTTTGTCAAAATTTAATAGATTCCAACAGTGTTTTTACTCAAATGTCAGTA
>NW_023486952.1:422-1279 GCF_013731165.1 Rhagoletis pomonella | reverse complement strand
ATGTATGTATATAAAAAAATATTTATTGGACCAAAAAGTAGTGGGTAGGCACTGTGGCAAATGGTAATCAACTATTACCACCTCTGCATGGTTGTAAGGCATGCAGAGTCCGCAGAAGACTCCGGAAGCAGTGTCCGGAGGATGCATCAGACTAGGCCGAGCATACTTTGAAGTGCCATCCTATTGAAACTTAAGAAAGTTCAATTACTTGGCAGTTGAGAAGTGCATGTGCAAAAATTTCCTAAATTGCATAAAGGAAATTTTTGCACATGCAGCAGTACATAGCATGTATTTAGGCGCCTGGTGTTAGCAGACGCGCCTAAACAAGGTACTTTTGAAAATTGAGCGCATCTTGAGTTTATAGAACTTTTTATTAAGCAAGTAGTTTTTAAGGAAAGAACACAACCGACTTCAATTCTCATATTCAAATTTAGGGGTACCGTTAATTTCTTCATGATCCAATCATCGGATCTCTAAAACAAATTACGGGACGAACCTTGAGGTACTATCTTTCTAATAAAAAAAGGATTATTGAAAACGGTTCACGTGGTCCAAAGTTATGTATCCCGGCGAGATGATAACCTCCCTTTTTTTTGAAGTCGGTTAAAAGCGTTTGAGTTCTGTTAATCTGTAAATAAAGTGCAGTTTATGAATTTTAAAACGTTTATTTATTTATTACATACTGTACATAAAACTTGCATAAATGTATTTTAAAGAGGGTATTATCTGAAGCAAATGTTCAGTATTTTCCGGTGATATATCTTCAGAAATATAAAACCCCCCTAAAATATATTCCTGGGTGCGCCCCTGCCTATACCTATACCTATACCTATACCTATACCTATACCTATACCTAT
>NW_023486952.1:0-412 GCF_013731165.1 Rhagoletis pomonella | reverse complement strand
TATACCTATACCTATACCTATACCTATACCTATACCTATACCTATACTACTTGGCAACTCTGTCCAAGTGGAACGCAAAAGAACTTCGCGTCCGGTCTTTTATTAAAAAATAAAGTGTTCCAGTCGAAATTCCCAAACAAATTGGTTATCGAAGTAAACATAAAGCCGGCCTGATTGAGATTCTTCATAAGGCACAACGAAATAATTGTCTCCAAGACGAGATTTTACTACAACGTGTAACTTTACAATCAGTCGTTTAACACAAGCAGAGCTTTTACCTAAATTCCGCAACAACAACTCTTCGGCATCTATAAAACCTTCAACTTTACTTCTGTCATTTCGCAAACAGTTGATTTGATGTAAAAAAGGCAAAGCAACAACAATTCCTTCGGCTACTTCTGTTAGTGGAACG
>NW_023486951.1:0-1279 GCF_013731165.1 Rhagoletis pomonella | reverse complement strand
CTTAAGTAAATAATTGACTTCCTAATTGGCGAATGATAGAGTAATTTAGTATGATGTTTTTTTTTTGTTGGTTGGCTAAATTGAAAGGAAGTTAATTAATTAAGTAAATAGAAATGACTATTAGTATGCACTTAGATAATAAACATAAATATACATATGCACTTATATGTACTTCTAAATGAATATAATACATTTTTTGAATAAAGAGTGAACTGGTTAATAGTTCTTTCAGCAGCACGTATGTATTTGATTGTGGTATTAGCCATAGTTGGAGCATTGTTGCAAAAACAGAGTGTCCTCTGATGTCGCCATCTCATCATGATCTCATGAGATTTCCGTGCACTCCCCACTTTCACTACTTTGGACCCTATAGCCTTCAAAAGTCGCTTGGGATATCGACGAATATAGCGACTTCTCCTGCTGAAACCGTGCTGTTAAGATGCCTTATTTCAGGTACCCTAAATAGAGACTAGCAACTATTCACTGCTCTATCAATGAACCATCAGCTTAGTGGGATATACCGCCATCTGCTATCTTCTGTGGTCGGACACCATATGCATATGTAGGAATGTCATCTACTAGTAATGCACAAAATGACCACCTCCGACGACGCAATACGCTGTCATTTACAACATAACGTGCCGACTAAGTTATTTCAAACCGCCGAATTACTCCGAGCGACAGCTCTACATTCTATGTAAGTTACATTGTAAAGCGGCTGAGAAGGATGTGAGTTACCAAATGTACATTCTAAACTCCTACTTACATAAGGCAGCCACGCCTTTGTTGAAGTAAGGGAGATTCGGAAGGCAAGTGGTAATGACCGCCGGGTGAAGTTCAATACATTATCAGCAACTTATGTTAAGTTCCGCCCGAGGCATGCTGCTCACGCCTCCCGATCGTGGCATGTAAGTCTTTATTCATTTCCACTTATTTTCTAGTTATGCTATTTTGCAGGCGTAGTGAGCCGTTAGCATCTTCTTAACTCTCTCCTTCATATAATTTGCCGCTCAGAATTACACCTACATAGTTATTTGGCTTCCGAAGAGTGATTCAAAGTACTCACTCTGCAGAGAAAAAGCGCGAATTTTTGCTTTTCCTATGAACAAGAACAGATCTATTTTTGAAGGGGTAACTCTCAGTTATTCTGGTTGGCCCACTTTGAGATAGCGCCTAGTGTTTCTTCCAATTCGATCCCTCATTATAGTTATGAAATAAATACTTGAAATACTTGAAAGTATGTAAATATGTATTGAAATACCGCTAGCGAAGCACTAAA
>NW_023486950.1:0-1279 GCF_013731165.1 Rhagoletis pomonella | reverse complement strand
TTTTCTCGTAACTGTCAGGCCTTATTTGTACCGATTAAAACCCTGCAAACTGTCGAATAGTGCACTCTTTAATTTTTTAGCAATTTTACGTGTACTTAAGGCCGGATCATATATAAACTCGTGCAAAATGTTTTGTCTCGTTTCTAGCTCGGTTGCCATTTTTAACTCAACTAGGAATCAAATTCAAATGAAATTTCTTCTACGTTCAACTAAGGTCATGGTCAACTTATGGTATTTGAATTTCAAAATATTGAATTCGTTTTGGGTAAGTTATAAGCTTCCCAAAGTGTCGCAGTTTTGGTGTGTTCACCCTTTAGGAGTATCTCGTTTCTATAACGATTTTTTTTAACGAATCTTCAAAGAAAATTATATGAAGTGGTTGACACGAACTCGTAAAGAAATTTCTGTACGAAAAATAAAGAAAGTTCTGAAAATATTCTGCGAAAAATTCTTCACATAAGGGTATTATTTTCAATGCTTTACTGATTTTCTTCCGAAATTTCGTAAAAGAATCGAAGTGTGCAAGTTTATTTCATTTTAGAAAGTTCGGCAAAGTTCGGATGAGATCTTAACGAATTCTTTAAAATTTCTCTACAATTCAGAATACTCTGAAAAAATGGTTTGCGGGGTTATCGCTTCCTGCATCATCAAAACTTTCAAAGGCGATCGTTCAACCGACTGCGCAAGCAAATAACAACTGCACTGTATGTGAAAGCGAATGATTTTTCTACACTTTTTTAGATTCAGCTCTCTGCTTTCACTAATTAATTCGTAATAGTTGCAGATAAGCAATTGCAAAAGCATTGAAAATCGTCAAGCAATTTGAAACCATGATCTTATACGTATGTATGTATGATAGTAAAATTGAGAAATAAAATAAAAATCATAAGATTTCGATTAGGCCCTGTCCTGTGCTGGCATGCAAATTTTCGGATTTACAATTGCTTCGCGTTTATCGTTGGTGTACATCAAAGCCTGTTAAGGGTGTTAGCGGAACTAAATATTGATTTGAATACTATGCAAAACCAGTTGCAAATCAAAAAATTCCATGTCACTGCAGGGTCTTAAACATGGTCGGAAATTAAATGGTCATTTCAGCTTCAAATTAGTTTTTATTATAAAGATTCTAAACGTAATGATCCCTGGTTTATATTAACTTAGTTGATAGTCATTTACAATGTTTATTTAAACAATATCTAATTTCTTTAAAATATTTTTGATAGATTTTGAGAGATGCACAAATTGTATCTGAACGGATGAATCACCGTGGTGCATGTGC
>NW_023486949.1:0-1279 GCF_013731165.1 Rhagoletis pomonella | reverse complement strand
AAAGTTCAGAAACGGTTGAAACTACCATTCGAACATTCCAAGTTCGAAATTTCCGGCATGGGTGGACACGTAGTACAAAGCTCCTCAAAACTTTGTCCACTCACATTGGTTGCACCCAAAACCATGCAACGGATAAACACACAGGCTATCGTGTTACCTCAGCTCACGAGGCACATGCCTACATTCACCATTAGCAGTGAAAATTGGCAGCGATTCAAGATCCTTGAGCTTGCTGACCCAAGCTGTCACATACCAGCTCAAACTGATATGGTAATCGGCAGCGATATACTTCCTCAAATCCTGTTGGAAGGTATACAAAAGATTTGCGACACTATACTTGCGCAAAAAACAATATTTGGCTGGATTCTCAGTGGTCCAATAACCGAAAATGTGGTGGTATTAGTTTCGTGGATCTAACGATTGCCATCAGTTCCGCTTGAAAAAACGCAACAGTGGTCCGGGAGACGATAGCTGAGGGAGATTGCCAGCTGATGGGAGTATACACCTCCTCCAACCCTGCCCTAGAGTTTTAAGCCATCTGTATATACATGGATGGACTCTCCACTACTTACAACGTCATACTTTCACTCCTCCTTTGAGTGTAGGGAGGTCGTAAACGCTATATCGGGTGCAGGTTCCGGAAGTGCATAGTCCACCCATCCGGGAAGCCCTGGAAACTCCGTTAGTATCCTACCGTGACCATAACTGGTATTTGACCACTTATTTAGAATGTTCATTCGATTTGCCACATGTCACTTGTTTGGCATGTAGGTCTACCGGAAGAAAATTCAGTAGGGCATACAGTGCCTTGGATGGTGTTGTTCTCATCGCACTAGTTATGAGTGTGGACGCAAGCCTTTGAACTTTGTCCATTTTTTTAAGTTTACCCAAGTGTGTCCCACCATACACACTATACCGTGATAGAGAATTGGCCTAACCACCGCCGCACAGTGTGCTTTTTAAACACTCCATGCGAATTAATCGTAGCGCTTTGGACAGAAGCAACATTTTGATATGAAACAAAATGGTTTTGAAAGCTAATTGATCAAGGCTCACAGAAAACTTTCATTTCCTCGAAAGTTCAGAAACGGTTGAAACTACCATTCGAACATTCCAAGTTCGAAATTTCCGGCATGGGTGGACACGTAGTACAAAGCTCCTCAAAACTTTGTCCACTCACATTGGTTGCACCCAAAACCATGCAACGGATAAACACACAGGCTATCGTGTTACCTCAGCTCACGAGGCACATGCCTACATTCACCATTAGCAGTGAAAA
>NW_023486948.1:0-1280 GCF_013731165.1 Rhagoletis pomonella | reverse complement strand
CAAAAGTTATCAAAACAAATTCTATGGGACTGAGAAGTATTATTTTCTACTTTTTAGTCCATTTATAAAAGCGTTGTATATTAAAAAGTTTTTTTTATATTATTTATTTTCTACTTTTTAGTCCTGTCTGAATAAAATTTTGCAAGAGATATTAAAATAATTCAACGATATTAATAGAAAGGTGCACACACATGCATTTACATATGTATGTACATACAAACGAGCACCAATTAATTTTATTTAAAGAAATGGCGTGTCGTCTATTTCCGCTGTAGCAAACGTAGTACATAGGGCGACATCTAGATGTCATCTACCTCGTCCTATTCACTACAGCTGTCGCCCTATGCACTATGCTTTTTTATAGGAACTTTTCAAAGCTTTGCTTTGGTGTCGGACACACAACATTGAAATTTTCAGGATCCAAGTTGATGCAAGTTGATAAAAGCGTTGTAAAATGGAGCCCCGGTTTCGGTAGGACTCAAAGTAGAGCCCGCGCTATAACGCCGGCGACTCAACGAGCGGTCAAGGCGGTTAAAAACCGCTGGGTGCAGAACACACCCCAGGCAGCCCCTGGAAAGGTCACCCAAAAACAATCCCGCCGGTCAGAACAGTGTCCCCGTATCGGGATATGGATCGACCGATGTAGTACCTACACCAACACACTCGCGAGCCAAAACAACCGCCGATATGCGTGTATAAACCCTCCTCAAAGTCTAGCCAAAAAGCCAGCAACTCACACAACAGGTTCCCCAGAGCAATTCGCTCGAGAAAGTGGTACCCGGTACCCCTTAAAACGGCCACAGGAGCTTAAAAAGACCAACTGGGCCCCAAAGGTAAGTAGTTTCGGACTAACCCCAAACTGGTTCCCAACTGGTTACCGGACTGGCCCCGACTGGTTACCAACTGGTCCCACGAACTAGTTACCAACTGGTCCCAAAGTGGTTACCAACTGGTCAACTTATACCTCAAGTGGTCCACAAGTCACTTCACTTACAAAGCATTCGATTTAGTTGACAATAGTCACATGCATTTACATATGTATGTACATACAAACGAGCACCAATTAATTTTATTTAAAGAAATGGCGTGTCGTCTATTTCCGGTGTAGCAAACGTAGTACATAGGGCGACATCTAGATGTCATCTACCTCGCCCTATTCACTATGCTTTTTTATAGGAGCTTTTCAAAGCTTTGCTTTGGTGTCGGACACACAACATTGAAAGTTTCTGGATCCACAACATTGAAAGTTTCTGGAACACAACATTCCAAGTTGATAAAAG
>NW_023486947.1:0-1280 GCF_013731165.1 Rhagoletis pomonella | reverse complement strand
GAACATCACCTCCACAACGGAGCACAAATGCTCCCCATAAAGGAGCATAACATAATGCTCTGCAAGCAGTTTGTGGTTGAGAGCTACAGCTGCTTGCAGAGGAGCCCTCGCCTAGGCACGTCAGGAGGCATCTCTACGAACTGACGGACGGAGTCCAGAGGTTCATTAAGCAGCCTCTGGACCCGTCAGCATACCGACAGGCACTGAACGGCATTCACAGGGAGTCAGTCTCGAGTTATGTATGTGAATGCCGTTCTAGGCACACAACCACCGGACATTGACGAGACGGAGCTTCATCTGCCTCGGGAGACAAGAACGACAATAGTGACTCCCCAGCGAAGCATAAGCATGGTTTCCGTAAAGTGCACAGTACAACAACAGCACCTAACGTCATAAACACTCATATAACTCGTGGCCTTAACCGTAACCGTCCCTGTGAGGGAACGATTCTAGTAGCGTTGGAACTCTCAAAGGTGTTTGACACGGTCAGCCATGCCACGCTACTAGAAGATATAGAGGCTTCTTCTCTCCCCCAGAGGCAGAGGGTGGTCGGTAAATTATCTGAGTGGTCGACACTCGTCGGTAATGTTTAGAGACAAATCGAGCAAACTCAGAGAAATAAAACAGGGGGTTCCACAGGGTGGTGTCCTTTAGCCGCTACTGTTTAACTTTTATATTTCAAGGCTCCCACAACCACCAGAGGGAGTCTCGATTGTCTCTTACGCCGACGATTGCTCGATCATGGCGACTGGGAATGGAATTGATGACTTGTGTTCGAAATTAAACGGGTATCTCTACGAGCTTTCTCGCTTCTTCACTGCAAAGTGCCTAGCCCTCTCCCCTACGAAATCCTCTGCGACATGATTCACCACCTGGACGAAGGAGGTCAGGCTACCGCTGGCAATTCACGTCGATGACACACCAATTCCGACGGTGAATAATCCCAAAATACTCGGAGTAACATTCGACAGCCTGCTCTCCTTCTCTGCGCACGCAACCGCTATTGTCAATAAAGTACAGAGCCGCAACAAGGTCCTCAAGTCGCTAGCCGGCAGTACTTGGGGCAAAGACAAAGAAACGTTGCTGGCAACATACAAGGCAATAGGCCGGCCGGTTTTAAACTACGCAGCGCCAGTGTGGTCGCCGGGGACTAGTAGGACGCAGTGGAAGAAGCTACAGACTGTACAGAACACCGCATTCAGGACAGCGACAGGATGCCTCCTGATGTCACCCGAACATCACCTCCACAACGGAGCACAAATGCTCCCCATAAAGGAGCA
>NW_023486946.1:0-1280 GCF_013731165.1 Rhagoletis pomonella | reverse complement strand
GATTCCGAGCCCTACTCATCAAATCAAAATTTTTGCTAGACATAGTTGAGATAGTAAATCAGACATGAATCAGTTGAGAAATGATATTTGTGTGCTGGTGTGTGTATGTCTGCGAAATTTTCGTGTTTGCTTTTAGTATTCAATTTAACCAATCTAGTAATTTTACTACATGTACGACACTTATGCTTGTACATATGTACATACATTATGCGGTAAACATTTAATTACTCTGGCAGGCTCTTATATTAAGTTAAGAAGTATGCCGTGATTTGTTGGCAAACATATTTACATATGTGCCAAATCAATTAGGTTGTTCACACTTGTCTGGTTATCAGGTTATGTGGTTATGCGGTCATATTTTTTATTCAGTTTACAACAATAAAATACACTACAAAACAACAATTTTTAACCAGATAACCTGATAACCAGGCAAGTGTGAACAACCTCAATATGTTCATCCTTCAATGTGTTATGTGATGTTAACACACAAATGGAGGGTAAATGTTTTTAAACGAAAATATGTTTTTATAGAAAAAGTACAGTTTGAGGTTTGCAATTGCCCGCCAACGAGTGCAGTTGAGCTACGGTAGAAACAACGGAAGCTATGGATGGAGTCATTTCATCGTATTTAATTTAAAGTCTAACTTACAGCGTCTTCTTTTCTACAAAAAAATATATCCTTTTAATTGTCAGCTTCCCTGCAATGTCATATTTTCTTCTGAAACTCAGGATGAGTGTTCCAAATAAATAGAAGTTGCATTCATAGAAAATATTTTTTTTAGATTTAAGCGCTTTACCCGGGTGAGCATGACAAAACCACCTACTAAATGTGCCAAAATAGCGGAATATTGATTTTGAATACATATGAGCTAAAGAACTTCTCTTATAAATCAGTATATTAGCGATCAGTGCCACATTCTTATGAACTTCCGATACTTGTCTTTAAAATTCAAGATCTAAATGCTCTTAAAGTCAGTGGTTATACATTAGCCCCCTAAATTCGCGTTTAGTGGGAGATTTTTGCGCGAATTCGGTAAAAGTACAAAATTAACTCTTAAGCACATTTTCAGATTAGACTTCTCGCTGGCATTTAAGAGGAATTTTAGGCATTAGTGTGTTCAGAGATTTATAGTAAAATTGAATGGCAAATATTTTTGTAAAACATTTTAATTCATTGCATCCCTGTTGTATGTGTATTTCTCGTCATTTTCTTAAAACGGGACAAAAAAGGCCCACGTACTGAGAAGTTAGAGGGTTAGAATATTCTACTGAAATGTTCT
>NW_023486945.1:1009-1280 GCF_013731165.1 Rhagoletis pomonella | reverse complement strand
CCCAGCCAGCAAAATCATCGTAAACAAGCTCGTAATTGGATATTTTCTCGAAGAAAAACCGGACTAAAAATCGTTTATGATAGCCGTTTACGACTCTTTTTCGAGCACTTTTTCGCTTTAAATTGTGCATCGCCTACGAACAGTCGTAAACGGATCGAAAAAGCATTCATATGCGAATATTTTTACGTCCGTTTTTTAATTGTAAACGAGTCTCGTAAACGATTAATTTACGTTAAAAAAGCGTTTTTTACACTGCTTTATCTACTGTTTT
>NW_023486945.1:0-999 GCF_013731165.1 Rhagoletis pomonella | reverse complement strand
AGCCTGACGTTTGGCTTTGCAGCGTCGTCTCTGCGCCTCGATTTTTTGGCCGGCCTTGCTGTCTCGCTTTCAGCAGACCGCTGCCTTTTAGCCGCGATTCCTTCCTCTATCCGGTTTGCGAATCCCGGATCCGTGGCAGTGAATCGTGGCCTTGCCGCGTAGTATGCCCGGCCTTCCTCCATTTTCTCCTTAGCCCAAGCCAACCTTTCCTCCTCTTCCTTCGTCCGGTTGGACTTGCAGCTAAGTCTCTCGTGGACTTTGACCGCCGCCTTGTATATGGCTTTAGCCTTCAACCCCTCCTTACTGGGTTTTGCCCTAGGCCTTTTCTTTGATGCCGAACAAGCACCTTTGGCATTCCCCGGAGAGCGTAGCAAGGCCTCCTCTTCTTGTGTGTAAACGCTCTCACCGCTTTCGAGGTCCGAGTCTTCGTGGACTGTGGCACCCCTGCGCTGTAGCGTCGCTTTGGCGGTAACACTACAATCGCTGTGCGGAGGTGTGGCCGCTGGCGACACAGCAAGTAGACTCGCTGTGCCCGCCGGTGGTAGTAGCCACTTCTCCCACCGACGTTTGGGCTGATATCCCGCTCTTCTTCCTTTCCAGCCTCCATGGTGAGTTTTTATGTCAGGGAACCTTTACCCCTAGCGTTTTATACCTACCGCCAGGTACCTCGTTAGCAATGGCAGAAGTAGGCATACACCCCCCTCCCCCAGTTCCATATGCAGAGCAAGGCAAGAGAAGGATGGATACGTATTCCTGCCTTCGCTAGACGCCGCCTGCTCCCACCGCCAAGACCCGCTCTAGGTACTAGCCTAGGTGCTAAGCCATCGCGGTGACAGCAGCGACGCCCATTGCCCAGTCGGCACCCGCGGGGAGGATTTAGCTAAGAGGATTTTTGTTTTTCGATAATTTTTAACGAAAATTATAGTTCATATTTTAACAAAAACCATACGAATTAAATTTCAAACTTTTTGCAAAACTTAAAAAATTCTACAAATTTTC
>NW_023486944.1:0-1280 GCF_013731165.1 Rhagoletis pomonella | reverse complement strand
CAATTGATAGCACCGACAAATGAATATATACACAACAAATTTTCGGTTATGGTTAAAACAATTCAAGTTTTTGTATTGAATTTCTTGTTTAAAATTTCCTTTTCCCTTTTCAGTAGGGTTTTTGGCGCATTATCTTCTCTGTGCGTATTGCTCGTGATAGATACGGATCTGAATATGCCACTGGAACACGGATTCCTGTCAAAAGCATACGATTTCGAACTCCGCAAATGTACATTTGCTAAATGCGATAGCATGAACGCTCTTCGAAAAAATATGTTCGAAAATGCTAAATGTTGGATTTTAAATGCAGCAAAAACGCTGTATTAAAATGGGATAAATTTTTTTCATTTCGTTGCATGGCGGAAATTCCGTTTAAGAATTTAAGAAGTTTCTGTTGAATGATTATATCATTGGCTTAGTATAGAAAAACCTTATCTCATACTTTTTTTCGAATAAGTCTAGATATTGAAAACGTTATGAACATGTAATTTATGTATGTACGTTTTAAAAATTACCATGCAAATTTGGTCAGATGGCTTTGTGTTGTTTTTTTATAAAAATTATGCTAAATACGTTATTTGACAAAATATATGAATCGATCTTGGGAGATCGATTTATACACTGGCGAAAATATGTGTATATAAATAGGAACTTTATATTTCAGCAAGTTTTGGCTATTTTTCTTTTGTTTGTTTAATATTTATTATTTTTTATGAAAACATATCTCGTTATCTATTAAAATCCAGGTATGTATGTCCAAACTTTGTACAAAAGTTAAGAAAATTCTACAAAGTTCATAACAATTGCGAGCCTTTTAATTAGATTTTTTAGAAAGATTTTGATCATGCAGTTTTGTAGATCATGCAATTTCAATATATGTAATAAAGTTAAAAGTAGCTAATAATAATTTTTTGAAGATTTTAATAAAAAACAGCATACAAAATTTTAATTTGAAGATAAATCTTCACTTATAGCAACGCTGCTCTAACTAAAAATGTTACCTGAAATGCAAAAGCACGTAACTAACAAAAAACGCAAAACTAACTTTTTTTATTGATTATGATACATTTCATCAAATTAAAAGTCCCCACATCGTTTGAAAAAAAAAACTGTTAGTTACGGATCTTTGCTTTTGCATTCATGCATCGCTTTTCGTATTTCGATGGTAACTGAAAAAATGTTTCCTCGTAATGTCCAAAAAAAGGGCAAACGACGGGAAAAGTTGACAGTGCCTTGAAGTTTATGAGTTTTGCGATATTACTTCTTTGCACGAATGCTTG
>NW_023486943.1:0-1280 GCF_013731165.1 Rhagoletis pomonella | reverse complement strand
AATCTTTGTGTTTGTATTCGTTTGAGTAAGTTTTGCATATACATATGTATGCTCCAAAAACAGTATTTTTGCTCCAAAAATAGTATTTTTTTATTTTGAAATTAAAATATATTTAGAGGTCAAACGAAGGAGTGTTAAGAAATCTTTAGTTTGAACGCCAGAATATTTTTGAGGTGTTGAGAAAGGCTTGCCACCTGTTTAAAAAGTTAAATTCAAATTATTTAATAAGTTTATTAAATTATTAAAATGTGGGTATCAGTCGAAGGGGGTTTAAAAAACTTTTATTTCTGAACTTTACTTAGCGGGGTTGCCACATGTTTAAACAATCAAATTCCACTTAGTTCATTAGTTAATTAAAACATGTATCGCAATGTCAGGCGGATGAGTGTTAACAAGAATTAAGCTTGAAAATACTTTTGAAGAGGGGTGCCACCTGTTTCAAAGTATATGAAATATAAAGATACCATAGTCAAACGAAAGAATGTTAAGAAATCCTTAGTTTAACCATTTAGAATGTTTGAAGAGGGTTGCTACGTGTTTAAAAAGATACATTCAAATTATTGATTTATTTAGGAGGGTTGCCATTTTTTCGAACAATTAAACTGTTTATTGAAATACATGTGTATCACAATGACAGACGAAAGAGATTTGAGAAGATTTTGGTTTGTGAATACTTTTTAAAGGGAATTTCAAAAATTAAAGGTGAAATTAAAGACTTTGCCGGTAGATGTGTGGTAAAGATTTTATTTTTTTTATTAAGAACTTCTTTCATCGGTATAGGGTGATTTGAAATTTGATGAAACTAAAAACATGTACTATGCCAGACTGCTATTCACTGCCACTCGATTCTTTTATAACTCTGACTAACATCTGGAATATTTTTTAAGTTGTGGGTGTTTTAACGCCATGCGGGTTCACTAGTTTCATACATTTTACTAAAATAATGCATGTAACGGCCGCTGTGGTGTAGTGGTAAGCAGTGCGCGCTTCCACTCCGCAGGACCCGAGTTCAAACCCTGGTCAAAGCAACATCGCAAAAAATGTAGAAAAAAGGTTTTTTCTTAACAGCGGTCGTCCGTCGGCAGGCAATGGCAAACCTCCGATCGTATTTCTGCCAGGAAAAACAGCTTCTCATAAAAATACAATCGCCGTTCGGAGTCGGCGTAAAACTGTAGGTCCCTTCGCCTTGTGTGACAATATCAAGGCGCACGCCACAAGTCGGAGGAGAAGCTCGGCCAAACACTAACATATGTGTAAGCGCCAATCTATTATTATTATTA
>NW_023486942.1:0-1280 GCF_013731165.1 Rhagoletis pomonella | reverse complement strand
CTTCGTAGTCTTGGTTTTTGTACAATGTACGAAACTTTCGTTCATAATACAAACACATTTTTCACAACGAAAGCAGATTTTATGAACCATTCGTAAATATAACAAAAGGACTTTGGTAAGGCATTTTTTTAGAACAATTTATGAAAACTTTCGTTTATTTTACAAACTGTACTAATAATTTTGTATATTGTACGAGGGCATTCGTAATATTTACGTATGGTGGTAAAATATACGAAATTTAGAATCCTGTATTCATACAATTTACTAAATACTTTCGTACATAGTACTAATACAGAAACATATTTTTTAAATTCGTACAATATACGAATATTTTCGTACAATATACTAAATTGCCGGCAGTTTAATATTTCATCATATTTTTATGTATCGCGTGTCATTGCGAAATTACCTATTGGCTGCTGTGAGTCGCATAATATATGTAATCTATACATATAATAAAATTGTAACAGGTCGATGTCTATACATTATAGATATAAAAGAAAAATTAATGTGGGGTGTCTTTATTAGAGCACCAGAAGCCAAATCAACCATTTTTAGAGTTTTTGTCTGTCTGTCTGTCTGTCTTATGTTTGTTCGCGCATCACTCGAAAACGAATGCATGGATTTGAATGCAGTTTTCACCGATGTATTGCTAGAGGTCTAACTTAAAATATAGGAAGAAAAAAAATTAGAGAGTTGCCACCTGTTTGAAAATTGAAGTTTAAGTAAATTGATAAGAAAAAATGAATATTGCAATATGGGCGTCAAAAGAAAGAGACTGAAGAAGGCTTACAGCCAAAAAAAAATTTTTAGAGTCGCCGCCTGTTTGAAAATTTACATTTAATTTAATTTATAAGATAAATTGAATATTGCGAAATGGGTATCAAACTGAAGGGGTTTAGGAAATTTTATTGCCGAAAATATTTTTAGGGAGGGCTGCCACCTGTTTGAAAAATTTTATTGTAATTAATTGTTAAAATAAGTGAAATCTATATCTACATCTATACATATAATAAAATTCAGGTCGATGTCTGTACCTTATAGATATTAAAGAAAAATTAATATGGTGGGTTTTTATTAAAGCTACAGAAGCCAAATAAACAATTTTTAGAATCTTTGAATCTGCCTGTCTGTATATTTGTACACGGATCAGTCGAAAACATGGAATTGAATGCAGTTTTCACCGATGTATCGCTAGAGATCTAGCTTCCAATATAGAAGAAAAAATTAGAGAGTTGCCACCTGTGTTTAAAATTTCAGTTAGAAATTTACAAACGCTT
>NW_023486941.1:0-1280 GCF_013731165.1 Rhagoletis pomonella | reverse complement strand
GTTTTAACAGCTGGTTTTCGTTTTGAAGACACATAACCTCAGGATGCCGGCTTAAGGCATCCACATGCCGCATACTCGTTCGCGATCGATGCTCCACCCAATAGTCGAACTCTTCTAACAGCAGTGCCCACCTAGCGACTCTCGTTGTAAGGTCTATTTTCTTCATGGTACACTCGAATGCTTTGCAATCGGACACTATTTTGAACCTTTGTCCAAGCAGATAAATTCTAAACTTTTTCACTGCTTCGATTACAGCTAGCACCTCTAGTTTTGTTTTGCTTCGTTGCGCAATTCTCGTCTTGCGTCATCATACTGTTCAACCATCGCGTCTTCAACTAGCTCCATTAAACGTAAATCGCCCTCAGAATGCATCTTAGTACCCGTTAGTAGTTGAAATGGAGTTGTTTTTATAGATCGATGATATGTAGAGTTTATAACCCTCTGAAGTGGCTTTACGTTCTTAAACCACTTTTCTGGATCAACAAGAGATGTCTTCGTTAATGCTGATATGACGGTAGCGTGAAGGCGCTCTACTTGGCCATTACCTCGGGGCACGCCAGTTGTAACTAAATTATGTTTCATGCCATGCCCTTCGCAATACGTTCGGAAATTGGCCGAAATAAACGCTCCCCCTCTATCGGATACGACGTGATGTGGGTAGCCAAACGTTTCAGCAATGACCTCAAACTTTCGTATCGATTCGTCCGTAGCTAAGGTCTTGGTCGGAAACAACCAACAAAATTTGGTGAAGCCATCTATAAAAGCCAATACGATAAAAGCCAAACGATAACCCTTTTTAGTTTCCTGCATCGGCCCCAGATGGTCGACATGCATCGTTGCAAGTGGAGTGTCTCCTTTCGGAACTAAATGCAGCAGACCCTCAGCTTTACCTCGTTTACGATCAGACAAACTGCATTTAACGCACCTGGCAACGCACCTCTCGATTCGCCTATTCAAATCTGGTATAAAAAATTCTTTTCCTAGCGGTTTTTTCATTTTTTCGGCCCCAAAATGTCCTCGTTCGTGAGCCTCACGTATTATGGACGTCCTCATGGCAGCTGGAACGACAAACAGAACATTACCATTCAAAACTTTACATAAAACATCATTTTGTAGCGTAAAATCCTTGTATGGTCCATTTCTAAGCATCTCAACAATAGCACTTAAGCTCTCATCTTCTTTTTGTTCATCCGATAATAGTTTTAACAGCTGGTTTTCGTTTTGAAGACACATAACCTCAGGATGCCGGCTTAAGGCATCCACATGCCGCATACTCGTTC
>NW_023486940.1:0-1280 GCF_013731165.1 Rhagoletis pomonella | reverse complement strand
GTCGGCTCTTAGTGGGTGTGTGGGAAATAGCGCATCCACTATATTCTTAACTCGGGACTCATCCATCGCTTGCGATGATGTATGGAACTTTTTCATCACTATTTTTTATCCCTGGCCCCAGGGATCGCGATCCACTTCGTCACATAGCGCTTTCCAGCAGTTCCGTTTACTCTTCTGTATCTCGGCCCCAAGTGCTTTCGTAGCGCTTTTGTAGGCTGCTGCTCTGGTCAGCGCCTCGGGTCTACCACGAGCGCGCGTTGCGAGTCTCCGCATTCTATGGCAGGCCCTTCGCAGCTCACCAATTCGGTCATTCCTGCTTTTTACCTGACCATGCTCTCCTCTGTGGAATTGAGGTTTTGCATGCCCGGTGAATGCAGCGCATAGTTTCTTCGACCAACTTAGTACAAGACTCCCTGTTGTGGATCTCACCCGTTGTGGGTGAAATACCTTGGGAATCTGCTAGGAGTGACGTATCGAACTTGCGAACATCGACCCTAGACGGGTTTCATCCTGGTTTCCTGCGAGGGATACTACGTGTTTGCCCTCGCGTTATGTCAGTGACTTGGAAGGTGATGTAGTTGTGGTCGCTACCACTCAGGTCATCCATCACTCTCCATCCGTCAGCCCTTCGAAGAAGGCTTTCTGAGACCAGGGTTATGTCAGGGATGGAGTATCCAAAACCCGGCCTTCGATATGTAGGGGTCGTTCCGGTGTTGAGGATGGTCAGGTCAATGCGGGCTGCCATTTCAAGGACCAGTCTTCCCCTGGTGTTTGTTTGGGGCATACCCCATTCCACGCCTCTTACGTTGAAATCTCCAGCAACAATTATGTGACCGGTTATATCGCGCAATTCGTCTTCAAGGTCTTCGAGCTTTTCCCTGAAGACAGGGACTGTGTCGTTTGGAGACAGGTAGCAGCTCACCAGAGTGATTTGCGCCATTTTAACCCAGACGTAGCAGCGCCCGACTCCGCTGCTCTCTGCGCGATGACTGGGGTTAGCAATCCATATCGCGGCCGAGCCTGATTTGTCAACATGCCAGGTTTCCTTTGTTCTCTAGGGTTCACTGATGATGACAGCGTCTGCTCTTTGTTCAAGAACCAATTGGTCCAGCAGGTTATCAGCTACCCTACTCCTGTTCATATTGCCTTGTATAAATTTAATCATATTCTCCCAAGCTTTGTCTTAGCCTCAGCAAGGGCATCCCTGAAGGCCTTGCACGCTCCCGACCCGGGCAGGTGATTGGCATTTTTCTGTCCATCTCCTGCCGAGCACAGGTAGC
>NW_023486939.1:0-1280 GCF_013731165.1 Rhagoletis pomonella | reverse complement strand
GAATTCTCCTTTCTGTTTTGCGAAGAAATGGAGCTGAACACCGTTTGGAGAGAACATCTTTCAACGTAGGCGGCCTTCGGCCGCACTTTGGGATTATAACCCTCAGGCAGTAGAATTCTCCTTTCTGTTTTGCGAAGAAAAGGAGCTGAACACCTTTTTCAGAGAACACCTTTCTACGTAGGCGGCCTTCGGCCGCACTTAGGGATTATAACCCCCAGGCAGTAGAATTCTCCTTTCTGTTTTGCGAAGAAATGGAGCTGAACACCGTTTGGAGAGAACATCTTTCAACGTAGGCGGCCTTCGGCCGCACTTTGGGATTATAACCCTCAGGCAGTAGAATTCTCCTTTCTGTTTTGAGAAGAAATGGAGCTGAACACCGTTTGGAGAGAACATCTTTCAACGTAGGCGGCCTTCGGCCGCACTTTGGGATTATAACCCTCAGCTAATAGAATTCTCCTTTCTGTTTTACGAAGAAAAGGAGCTGAACACCTTTTTCAGAGAACACCATTCTACGTAGGCGGCCTTCGGCCGCACTTAGGGATTATAACCCCCAGGCAGTAGAATTCTCCTTTCTGTTTTGCGAAGAAATGGAGCTGAACACCGTTTGGAGAGAACATCTTTCAACGTAGGCGGCCTTCGGCCGCACTTTGGGATTATAACCCTCAGGCAGTAGAATTCTCCTTTCTGTTTTGCGAAGAAAAGGAGCTGAACACCTTTTGCAGAGAACATCTTTCTACGTAGGCGGCCTTTGGCCGCACTTAGGGATTATAACCCTCAGGCAGTAGAATTCTCCTTTCTGATTTGCCAAGAAAAGGAGCTGAACACCGTTTGCAGAGAACACCTTCTTGGGTAGGCGGCCTTCGGCCGAACTTAAAGCAAACAAATCGGGCGGGACGTCATGCCTACGTCATGGGCAATATTTTTGCACAGGGGTTCGTAACCGGAAACCCTCGTTGATAATAATACACGCCCAGAATAAAAGTAGCGGTAAATTTTCATTTTCTTTTGTATTGATTTCCCCTGTATTCCTTTTTAAACATTGCCTTCTTTGTATGTATTGTTTTGTACAATATGGCAACACATGTTATGTGTCAGTTTGCAACCATGTGTTATTGTAAATATGGGTGCTATTCAATGTAATTTACCAGTCGATAAAAGTTGAATTAATGTGATTTATATACAAGATAAAATAAAATAAAATTGTGTAAAGTATTAAGTACAGTGTTATGTGCTTTTATATATATGAAAGTATGTGACAAATGCACTTTTGTTAAGGAAAC
>NW_023486938.1:0-1280 GCF_013731165.1 Rhagoletis pomonella | reverse complement strand
TTCACACGTGCCAAACCGCAACACTCCACACGGCCAATGTGCGTCTTCTCTTGTTATCAAAACATTGCTGTCTTCTTAAATAATACAAGGCATCACTCTCTTTTATTCCTTAGCCATAGGGAATGAGAGCATGAAATTTACCTAACGCTTCTTGCCGGTTTACACATTCCGTTCGCCGGTTAACTAACTACACATACACAATAAAGTCGAACTGATTCCCGTGAGAGATCAGAAGTGTTTAGACAGAAGCAAACATCCCAACTTTAACATGACACCAACACGGTACGTAAGAACTTACATCGGTCACCTAGAAGGAAATGTTGTTCAACTCATCTGCCACCTGATGAAGAATGTGAATTGCGAAGGCATTGCTCGCAACATCGTACTAAAAAAATCTACTACCTTCAATCTCCACCAACGAAATCTGACTACCGCGCGAGATGAGATCGAACTCTGGTCCGGTTGGTGCAGCAGGCTCAAATTCTACAGAGTTAGGATAGGTCTAAAAATCACACACACGCCTGTTCAGCCGATCGGAATGGCCCACACCACACCACCCGTTTGTTCTACTGCCCAACTGATGCCAGAGGCATACCGAACACAACCAAGGGAAACCGCTTTTTGGCGCAGCGGCTGGAGGAGTTAGATGAGGAAGATGGTAGACAGGCAATTTTTGGAGAAAAGTACTGCTGAGACAACCACAAAGGGGCTGTCGAATATTTTGATCGTTGCAAGCTTTTGACCATATCCCTCTCGAGAATCATAATAAATCGTCGAACGAAAATTTTCAATAATGAATTTTCGAAACACAATAAATAAAAAAAAAACAATCACCTAAAATAAATAAGAAACAGCATCGCAAAAGATGCTCACAAAACACTTTCGAATTAAAAAAAAAAAATAGTGAGAACCAAAAAAAAGTACTAAAAGGACAAATGGAATCCAAAAATACCAATGTTCGCTATGTGGGTGAGCACTTACTAGGGCAAACAAACAGACAGACACGTAGCCAATATTTATAGTCAATCAGCCCAATCAAACATCAGTTAGGCAAGCAATGAGTGAGTAGTTTTGAAAGGCGTTAGCTAAATTTGTTGTTACCATTGTTGTGGTTGACGTGCTCTCGCGTTTGTTTGGGTTCATAAATTGACTTTTTTCGTACTTATTTAAAGAGCAGCCCGCACGTTAACTCAAGCCAGAGAACTTAGATAGATAGAGAAGGTGCAAATAAAAAAAATAAATATTTTCCATGAAGCGCTCAAATCACTTTTCGTAATAGG
>NW_023486937.1:0-1280 GCF_013731165.1 Rhagoletis pomonella | reverse complement strand
ACAACAACAACAACAACAACAACAACAACAACAACAACAACAACAACGACCTTTCGCTTGAAGCGCACCGACTGCTCCCACAGTCGCAGCCATTTGCGGGCACCGGCTTATCGCTATTAGAACGTGGTTCAGTGGTTATCTTCCTTCCGGAAGCATTGCTTGTTGGACATCTAACTGGCTTGCCACGACCACTTCCTTGTGATGATGTCCTCTTTTCGCTTCCGTTGCTGGTGGAATCTTCGGATCATCCTCTAATAGCAACCGTCTGCTGCAGTTCTGGTTGTCGTAACCAACCCTAACGCAACCGATTTGTCAGGATCATAGCCCGAAGGTCAATCTTCATGCATTGGCTAATTAGGAGGTCCACCCCGATTACGAGTTTATCCACAATGTTCATCACACTTGTGGTACGAGGCCACATCCCCAATTTTTACCTCAATGGTACTTCTCCTATCACTTGGGTGCGCTCACAAGTTCCAGTCGGCAACTTTGCTCCAGGTAGTGGTCTCACATATCAAGTGGCCAAATCAGGTCGAATAATGGTATGTGACGCTCCAATATCCACAGTCAGCACTGGATCTTGGCCATTCAGACTTACACCAACATTGCGGTTTCTCGCTTTCCGCTCAATTTGTGAGATGAACTTGCGACCCCCAAATTTATTTTTTTTAATGTCGTAATAAATTCATTTCATTATATCCATTTATTGAAGATTAAAGAATTTGTAAATATTTTTTCTATCCATAGCATTGTGTGATTAGAATACCATGGGCCAATTTACGCCAAAACTACATTGGCCCAGCGAAGCACAAGTTTAAACGATAATTTCGCAAAGTACAATTAAACGTCAAATTTTAAAAAATAAAAATGTGTTACGATTCAAATGGCTATATGATATAAAGTATTACTTAGCGATCATTTTTTTGTGGCTCGCAACAATAACTGTTGTATTTAACATTAAATTTTACTCTGGTATGTGATTATGTGATAAACGTGTAAACATAGCACTTTCTCTTTTTTTTAACGGCGCCTTACGTTTGTCCATTCTCCATCTTCACCACTTTTGTTCTCTGGAACAAAGAGATGAGAATTCAAGCCAACAAAAGCAAAATTTAGATTCCTACCTTTTTCCTGGGGTTCACGCTTTGGAGCACTTTTCTCCTTATCTTCGCGAGGGGCGGGACGTTCTGTTCTCCAATTTCCGGAATCTTTAGTGGCACCACCAACACCACGATCACGACGATCGCGATCTCCACGATCATCACGACGATCGCGATCTC
>NW_023486936.1:0-1280 GCF_013731165.1 Rhagoletis pomonella | reverse complement strand
ATTGCGAAAAAACTAATTTACGAATACTTCTGTGAGTGACTGTATATTTATATATGGGGCATTTCACCTCAAGTGATCCAACTTTTGAAATCGATGTCTTCCGATCGGGATGAAATTTGCACCAAGGTTAGTCCTAAAAAATAGTAGTTATGACACAAAATTTCAATGGGATCGGTCAAACACACTCCGAGTTGGAGGGTCTAGAATTTTGACATTTTGGTCAAACGACCATTTTTTCGGATCCATATAACTAATTACCTATTGTATTTAGAAAATTTTTTCAGGAATGTTTTCGATAGACTTCTTTTCAGTCTTTACAAATTTTATTTTTTTTTAATTAAAATGAATTGTTTTGAATGTTTTTTTTAATAAAAAATAAGTTTTATGTTTTTTTCAAAAAGGGGTATTTTTTTAAATTTTTTTTTGCTCAAAAGAAAGCTTAGGTATTTTTCTTTAAGAGCTTTGTGGTCGCTTAGTGGGATGCGACTTGTTTATCAATCAAAATTTGCGTTTAGTAACTCGAAACAGCGTTTTTTTTTTTAATTTTTAATATATGACCTATTGTCTTCTTTTTTTCGTATTATTGTGTAAGTGTCTCTGAAACCTGAAAATAAAACTTGTATGACAAGGTATATACAATTACCTTTCTAACGGTATATAACACGCCCAACCATACCCTCGATACTGCAATTCCCGTAGTTAAGGATGATTAAGATTGTTTCTTTTTTGCTCAAAAGAAAGCTTAGGTATTTTTCTTTTAACAGTTTTGAGGTCGCTTAGTGGGATGCGACTTGTTTATCTATTAAAATGAGCATTTAGTAACTCGAAACAGCGTTTTTTTTAATTTTTAATATATGACCTAAGTGTTTCTGAAACCTGAAAATAAGACATAAAAAATTAGATACCATTACCTTTCCAACGCTATATAACAAGCAACTAAAGTTTCATAAGCTCAACACTATAATACCCACATATGTACACCTCTGGAATAAAATAACTGTTTTTCTATTGAATTGGTGAAAATTATGATTTTTTTATTTATTTAGAATAATTTTTAATATATAATTTAATAAATAGATACATAAAAAGTATACAAGATTGTTAATTTTCTAATAGCCCGTCTTCCATCCACCTTATTTTCCACCTTTCTTTGTGGCTTTTTTCGTCAATCCTTTCTTAGGGTTACTAGGTTCTGCTGTTGATATCACTTCGGGTTTCGCTTTTGAAAAGAATTCACATTGGGTAGAGGAAGAAAACTTCTTTAACTTGAGCCTTCCGTC
>NW_023486935.1:0-1280 GCF_013731165.1 Rhagoletis pomonella | reverse complement strand
AATTTAATTGCAATGAACTTGAGTGGAATTCAGGTATATTTACGTATTGTATGTATATCTATGGATGTAGTAAATTTATTCATCTATGTATGTACATACATATGTATGGTCTGGTGCATAAATGCGCACGATTATATTGGCTATATAATAAACACTAAGTATGTATATATATTATAATTATGCTTTATATTTATGCGTCGTGCTGATATTAACTTTTAATACATTCTACTATTCTATGACTTCAGCATGCATTTGGTATCAATGCTTGTTTTTATCATTCGCAGTCATCTTAACTTCAATATCGTTGTATTAATATAATTTGACAATTTTCTTGATTGTATTCTTTAGATATGTATTCATATTGTATTGTATTGCACATAAATAAATTTGTAGCTTCCTTTCACAATCATATATCATGGGCAGATGCTTGCGTTTAGAAGTATGCATATCAGTGACTCAAACAAGTATTCACGTCTTGATTTTTGCTTTTAAATATTCACAATGTTTTTCAAGTTAAATTTTTGGTTGTTTTCCTAGAAAATAAGTTAATAGTAAAAATAAATATTTTTAAAGCAAGCTTTCTAAATATGAACGTAATCGGAGCATAAATGCTGGTTTACCAAATATATCGACTCGTGCGCCACCTTTCGGCAAAATTCTTAGTGGAGTTATACTACTAAATACTACTATACTACTACTATAAATACGGGGTTTTCGAATGTCTCGACTCCTGTCATCGGCGTCTGAGCCAACTGTGAAGTTTCAAGTCTCTAGTTCATCGATAATTGGTCAAAAAGTGATCGCAAGATTTGCCCCTAACAAACATACTTTTTAGAGTTGGTTTGTTTTTTTAATAAATACTTTACTATTTAATAAATAAACAAAATATTAATAAAATGCTGAGTTCTAGTTTCATTTACCGGTATTCAGAAATAATCAGTACTCTCAAAAATACCCGATCCCGATACCAAAAACTCGATGCACAAAAGTACCTACTCAATACTTCTCAACACAATATTTTAATTTTATACAATAGTGCAATTTATAAAAACTCGCGTATTTCACAAAAAATGCGCATGTTTATATGGAAATAAGTGCATAGGCTTTTCGTAAACGGAAACGACTCTAATTATGCGCTATTAAATTTGTGAAGTAGGGAAGCATTGAGACAGAATAACCAAAATAATTTTTTTTCTATGCCACCTCATACGTGGTATTGTATTTGGCGGATACGCGGTATGCGTAAATAGTACCTGACACCACAGCTATGCCCATAAATC
>NW_023486934.1:0-1280 GCF_013731165.1 Rhagoletis pomonella | reverse complement strand
TTTTTGCCGTCAACTAGGATTACGCGTCTTTTCGCCGAAGTTTTTTTGCGCGTCCTTTTTCGTCAATGCGTTCTTTTTCGCTGTCAAAACAATGGCTCGGCTTTATTCATGTCTAGTGACGATATGTATATCCAGAGGTTTCTCGGAAACGGCTGTAATGATTTTGATAAGATTTTGTATTCAGATAACGGTTTGCATTTTGTATTTTCAATCTGTTACAAATAAAATAACATCTTGGGTATCAAATGGAAAGTATTTTAAAAAACCCAATTAAGAAATATTTTTGAATAGGATTGCCACCTATTTTATACCTAAAAAAATTTAATGTGGATATCAAATAAAGGGTATTTTTGAGAATTTAAATCCAGAAATATTTTCCCTGAGGGTTGCCACGTTTTTTTTTGTAATGCAAACTTTTGCCTTAGTAATTTCATCGAGCATATACATATACATATGTATACTCACATATACACAAGAATATCGAGGGCTTATATTCAATACCCCCTATCAACATTTTTCACAAAAATGAGATTCTGATATAAAAATCAACCTAAGACTTAACTGTCATCGGTGATGTTAATGCTGACCTTGTATAACGCTTGACAGAAAAATATACTCTTAAATTGCAAAGTCAGAATTAACATCAGTGATGACAGGTAAGTCCCAGTTAGGTTTTAACTTCACAAAGTTGTTTTTGTTAAAATTGCAGATAAGTAGAGGGTATTGAATATAAGCCCTCAATATGTACTCTCCATCCTGGCGTATTTATAATTTGGGTTGCCCCCTCATTTTTATCGTAATGTTAAATAATAAATTCCAGTACGAATATTAAAGAAAAATGCTTATAAATTAAAGCTATCCAAATGACCATTATTTGGTACCACACCCATGAAAACTTTAAGAAGTACATGCGCTCCGCGCAAAGGTGTTGAACATTTGCAACTTCTTACCTTAAATCGCTCATCTAGAAGGTCCTCCAATTGCCTCTATGAAAAACTACTTTTAATTTTACTGTGATTTTAGATAAAAACGTACTAAAAATCTTACATTTACCGAAAAGTTGGCATTACTGAATTAGCTTTTGTATTTTGTTTTGATCATCATTCGTTGAGAATTTAAAATAAAACCATCAATTCGGAAAGTTTTTTTTATAAAATCCAAGTCATTGATAGTCTCATTGGACAATTTTGCGTATTATTAATGAAGTAAATAGAAAATTGGTTCAGTTAGCAAAAGCATTTTTTCACGCTCGCTGTATCTTTGATTTAATTTTTTTTTTT
>NW_023486933.1:0-1280 GCF_013731165.1 Rhagoletis pomonella | reverse complement strand
TTTTATAAGATTTTCAAGTGCAGAAACATAATTCCTGTTGGAAAAAATTATTCAGCCAGTATGAAAAAAATTTTATCTATAAAATTTTAAAATTTTCACAAATTTTTTTAACTTTTTTTGCTTCCTATGTACTGAAAATCGAAAAGAGCTAAAGTCGTTAACATAGTCTCACAAAAGAATTTAAGAAAATTTTCAGCAATCGAAACTAAAGTGCGGTTTACTAGAAATCGGCACGCGTTCCAGCAATTCTTATACAGCAATCGTTGGAATAGATGTATCATTATGATACTAAAATTTCATAGTACTGGCTTTAAATTTAATGGTTTTATCCGCGTTGGATGTGGCTGCTCAAAAACTAATTTTCTACAAATTCCTTAAAAAAAACCATCATTTTTGAGATCAAAAGTCAAATTAAAATTAAGGATACTAAAAATTCTTATTTTTCTCCCATAAATAGATGGTGGGATCGCTTATGCTTAACCAAATTAGTAAGCTAATATTTTTGCGGGAAATTTCGCCCCTTCTTCTTATTTTAAAGTTATCCGTAATGGTGTTATCTCCGAGAATATTCTTATAAGGTTGTCACCTATTTTCAATTAGTTACAAATAAAATAAAATATCACAATATGGGTACCGAATGAAAATATTAAAAAAAAACCTAATTCTGAAATATTATTAAATAGGATTGCCACCTATTTTCCATCGTATATTTATTAAATTCTTAGATTAAAAAATTAAGATTCAATACTATTTACTAAAAGAAAGCTTTTTAACTATTATTTGAGTTTAAATGCAGCAATATTTTTCATAAGAGTTACCACTTTTTTTTGTAATACAAACTTTTATTTCCATTAATTTCATCGAGCATCTATACATATGTATTCACACACACACTAAAAAGGTTGCCACCTAATTTTAAATGTAAGATATTTATTATATTTATTAGATTTGGAAAATCCAATTTTTTTAAATTTACATATTTCCCTATTTCAATAGCTACACCTGAACGAAATTTTTCATGCCTGAAAAGGATTAAAACCTACCTGAGAAGCTATTAAGTGTACAAGTTCAGGGTACTATTTTTTATATATGTATATAGGGAAAATATGCAAAATTCCCGAAATGAAAAATATACGAGCGGAATCCACCCATCGTCGCAAACTAAGACAGCTAGGAAAGGCCCCATTATTTAGTGGGAGTAATTGGTTGCGCCACAAAATCGTAATGAAAATCTTCTCGAAAGCATCACAATGGGTCTGTGTGGGCTGAAAAAAACAATA
>NW_023486932.1:0-1280 GCF_013731165.1 Rhagoletis pomonella | reverse complement strand
TTACAGAAAATGTATTAAAAAAATGTGTTTGCGTATTAATAATTTGTTATGTACTTGTAAATAATAAAAAATAAGAGAATAGTGTAAAAATATTAAAATGTTTATAATTGTATGAGTTTTAAATGAAAGCGAGTTACTTATGTGTGTGAGTGTAGAAGTTTTAAGAGTATTACGGTAAGAGTAATGAAAAAATACTTGAAATATTTGTGGAAATTTGTGTATAATTAGGTTATGCAAAAATGGTAAAAGTAAATGCGGTAAAATAAAAATATTAGTTATAGGTATTATTTGATTAGATCTATATCGGCATCTGTGTTAATTAAATATACTTGGCTGTTTTCAATCTTTTTTACTGCGATACGACCCCCCTTAATCCATACAAACTTCCAATTCAACGCCTTCGCCTTGTTTTTGGCGTCCCAAAGTAGACGGCGATTTGTATATGTCAAGTCGTCGTGAATGTAAATTCTCTTGGCGCTTTCTTTGCTCTTTTCGCCCCCTTCGACGATATTGCTGTTATATATTTTTGACTTTCGCAGTTTATCCATAAGCTCTCTCTTTTTCCTCACCGTCGACAGTTTGACAAGAATCTTCTCACCTCTGCCTTTTATACGATATACGTGATCTACATCGTTCTCACATAACTTGACGCCTGCAATGCCTGCAATACGTTCCACAACGTTTTCCAGATTTTCATTTTCTTCTGCAGTGACATTTCTTACAACAATGTTTTTTTTCGAGCTTTTGCTGTTCTATTTCGTTAATTTTTTGCTCCAATGCTAAGATACGGAGATCTTTTGCATTGCATTTTTCGTGTAACTCACTGACTCGATTTACCAGATCCGATATTTTGGTTTCAAACAGAAAAGTGGCATTTGCGAGTTCAGTTTTAAAGTCAGCTCGCAATTGTGAGAAATTGTTCGACATATTCTCGATCATACGTTTGATATCTCTTGTATCATTCTTTAACTCGGCCATGTCAACGATCTCGTTACTATTTTTTTCGCTTTCCAACGAAAGTGCTTCGGTAGACGGGCTGGATGCATGCCTCGGCCTTGAAGATGACTGCCGTAGGCCAGCTTCTGGTTGAAGACCTGATGCTGGCTTACCTCTTTGTCTACATTTCTGGCATCTCCAATTTCGGCGCCGTTCAGCGGTCATTGTCTGATAAGTGGCATCAGAAATCGTAGTACATGGTGCAAAGTGGTAGTTGTTTTTACATGCCATACAAGTAGCATATTCACTGTTCGCCGCCAAAGGCTTTTCACATTCGCCGCATG
>NW_023486931.1:0-1280 GCF_013731165.1 Rhagoletis pomonella | reverse complement strand
AAATGTCCCACGTTTAATAATAATAAGAGATGTAATCCAAATTTTATAGTTAATAGGCCGCCACATATTAACACTATTTATTTATATTTAAATTATTTAATTTTTTTGTATTACTTGCAAAAGTAATTAATTGCTTTTGTTCTTTGTCTTTCGTCAAAGTTGGATTATAATTTTGTATCAATGCTATACCTCGTTCAGCAATATCATTATCATATTTAATACTCTTAATCGTCCCTAAGACAACCAACTTCAGGGTCATTTTTTAGAGAATTTAATGCCCTACAATAATATGCCCAGAAAAAATTTATATCCCTTTTTTTATAAATTTTTAATGGTTAAAAATGTATAACATATTTTCTTACACGTTATTTATTTAAATCATTTAAAATGGCCACCGACACCTTTTAAAATTGAAATCAAAATGTTTCCAAATGGGAGAATTTCCTTCTCAGTATATATATATATATTCAACAATTTTTATTGAGCTCGAGAACGTTTTTTAATGAAAACTTTTTGTGGAAAAGCAACAATAATTCCATAAGGCCATAAAATAACAAAAAAATATATATATATACTAGCTTATACCCGCGGGTTTCACCCCGCGCTTTTATACAAATATGAAAAATAATTTAATGATGTTAGATTTCATTTCTGTGCCCATTTCGTTATAGCTCGTTATTTTTTTAGCGAGTTAAGGTATTTAGGCCGTTTAAAACTATGAAATTATAAAATCTCGTCTGCGCGCTAGGATACGAAAGATATCAATCCCTCTAAGTTTACCTTAAAATGGTTCCAGGTATCCGACGCGTGAACATGTCGTGCCACGGCGGGTTTTAATATTTCCAACTCAAATTTAGTAACCTGGCCTTGATAATATACCACTTCTCATTACTGTAGCAAATGCCTCAAGAGAGCTTTAGATTATAAGGCCAAACCCGACTCTCCCTTTTCCATTTAATGAAATTTGTTCTGTCAGTACGGCACTTATAAAATAAATCTCCATAACAAATTCTATGTTCTATCCTTCCAGAGATATGTATTAAGAAGTTTTTAGTATGTATGGGAGGCCACATGCCTCCTTTTTTTAATAACTCACATTTTTTCCATGAGCAATTCATACATTTTGCATACACAACTCCATACCAAGTACCAGTATTCTTCCACAAACACTTCCAGGGATATGTGGCAAGAAAAAGTAAATTTGTACTGGAAGTGCCACGCCCCTTTTTCTTATAACCCTAATCTTCTTCCATGAATTTAGAACTGATTTTACATACCCC